>NW_024056405.1:0-47247 GCF_013401445.1 Tripterygium wilfordii
GCTCCTCTATGGAGAGAGTTGAGCAATTCCAAAGCATCAATGTGGACCGTTGTACTCTATTTAGTGCTCTTAAAGTCTAACTTGCTATTTGAGATCGTGCCACGTTTCGTAAGTTAAAGATGCGAATAGACCAAGTTATGTTTGAAATTGCACAAAAACGTGAAAAGCTCCTCTATGGAGAGAGTTGAGCAATTCCAAAGCATCAATGTGGACCGTTGTACTCTATTTAGTGCTCTTACAAGTCTAACTTGCTAGTTTAGCCTTCGTGCCACGTTTCGTAAGTAAAGATGCGAATAGACCAAGTTATGTTTGAAATTGCACAAAAACGTGAAAGCTCCTCTATGGAGAGAGTTGAGCAATTCCAAAGCATCAATGTGGACCGTTGTACTCTATTTAGTGCTCTTACAAGTCTAACTTGCTAGTTTAGCCATCGTGCAACGTTTCGTAAGTTAAAGATGCGAATAGACCAAGTTATGTTTGAAATTGACAAAAACGTGAAAAGCTCCTCTATGGAGAGAGTTGAGCAATTCCAAAGCATCAATGTGGACCGTTGTACTCTATTTAGTGCTCTTACAAGTCTAACTTGCTAGTTTAGCCTTCGTGCCACGTTTCGTAAGTTAAAGATGCGAATAGACCAAGTTACGTTTGAAATTGCACAAAAACGTCAAAAGCTCCTCTATGGAGAGAGTTGAGCAATTCCAAGCATCAATGTGGACCGTTGTACTCTATTTAGTGCTCTTACAAGTCTAACTTGCTAGTTTAGCCTTCGTAACGTTTCGTAAGTTAAAGATGCGAATAGACCAAGTTATGTTTGAAATTGCACAAAAACGTCAAAAGCTCCTCTATGGAGAGAGTTGAGCAATTCCAAAGCATCAATGTGGACCGTTGTACTCTATTTAGTGCTCTTACAAGTCTAACTTGCTAGTTTAGCCTTCGTGCACGTTTCGTAAGTTAAAGATGCGAATAGACCAAGTTATGTTTTGAAATTGCACAAAAACGTGAAAAGCTCCTCTATGGAGAGAGTTGAGCAATTCCAAAGCATCATGTGGACCGTTGTACTCTATTTAGTGCTCTTACAAGTCTAACTTGCTAGTTGAGCCTTCGTGCACGTTTCGTAAGTTAAAGATGCGAATAGACCAAGTTATATTTGAAATTGCACAAAAACGTGAAAAGCTCCTCTATGGAGAGAGTTGAGCAATTCCAAAGCATCAATGGGACCGTTGTACTCTATTTAGTGCTCTTACAAGTCTAACTTGCTAGTTAGCCTTCGTGCACGTTTCGTAAGTTAAAGATGCGAATAGACCAAGTTATGTTTTAAATTGCACAAAAACGTAAAAGCTCCTCTATGGAGAGAGTTGAGCAATTCCAAAGCATCAATGGACCGTTGTACTCTATTTAGTGCTCTTACAAGTCTAACTTGCTAGTTTAGCCTTCTGCACGTTTCGTAAGTTAAAGATGCGAATAGACCAAGTTATATGAAATTGCACAAAAACGTCAAAAGCTCCTCTATGGAGAGAGTTGAGCAATTCCAAAGCATCAATGTGGACCGTTGTACTCTATTTAGTGCTCTTACAAGTCTAACTTGCTAGTTGAGCCTTCGTGCACGTTTCGTAAGTTAAAGATGCGAATAGACCAAGTTATGTTTGAAATTGCACAAAAACGTCAAAAGCTCCTCTATGGAGAGAGTTGAGCAATTCCAAAGCATCAATGTGGACCGTTGTACTCTATTTAGTGCTCTTACAAGTCTAACTTGCTAGTTGAGCCTTCGTGCACGTTTCGTAAGTTAAAGATGCGAATAGACCAAGTTATGTTTGAAATTGCACAAAAACGTGAAAAGCTCCTCTATGGAGAGAGTTGAGCAATTCCAAAGCATCAATGTGGACCGTTGTACTCTATTTAGTGCTCTTACAAGTCTAACTTGCTAGTTTAGCCTTCGTGCACGTTTCGTAAGTTAAAGATGCGAATAGACCAAGTTATGTTTGAAATTGCACAAAAACGTGAAAAGCTCCTCTATGGAGAGAGTTGAGCAATTCCAAAGCATCAATGGACCGTTGTACTCTATTTAGTGCTCTTACAAGTCTAACTTGCTAGTTTAGCCTTCGTGCCGTTTCGTAAGTTAAAGATGCGAATAGACCAAGTATGTTTGAAATTGCACAAAAACGTCAAAAGCTCCTCTATGGAGAGAGTTGAGCAATTCCAAAGCATCAATATGGACCGTTGTACTCTATTTAGTGCTCTTACAAGTCTAACTTGCTAGTTAGCCTTCATGCACGTTTCGTAAGTTAAAGATGCGAATAGACCAAGTTATGTTTGAAATTGCACAAAAACGTCAAAAGCTCCTCTATGGAGAGAGTTGAGCAATTCCAAAGCATCAATGTGGACCGTTGTACTCTATTTAGTGCTCTTACAAGTCTAACTTGCTAGTTGAGCCTTCGTGCCACGTTTCGTAAGTTAAAGATGCGAATAGACCAAGTTATAGTTTGAAATTGCACAAAAACGTCAAAAGCTCCTCTATGGAGAGAGTTGAGCAATTCCAAAGCATCAATGTGGACCGTTGTACTCTATTTAGTGCTCTTACAAGTCTAACTTGCTAGTTGAGCCTTCGTGCCACGTTTCGTAAGTTAAAGATGCGAATAGACCAAGTTACGTTTGAAATTGCACAACAAGTCAAAAGCTCCTCTATGGAGAGAGTTGAGCAATTCCAAAGCATCGATGTGGACCGTTGTACTCTATTTAGTGCTCTTACAAGTCTAACTTGCTAGTTGAGCCTTCGTGCCACGTTTCGTAAGTTAAAGATGCGAATAGACCAAGTTATGTTTGAAATTGCACAAAACGTCAAAAGCTCCTCTATGGAGAGAGTTGAGCAATTCCAAAGCATCAATGTGGACCGTTGTACTCTATTTAGTGCTCTTACAAGTCTAACTTGCTAGTTAGCCTTCGTGCCACGTTTCGTAAGTAAAGATGCGAATAGACCAAGTTATGTTTGAAATTGCACAAAAACGTGAAAAGCTCCTCTATGGAGAGAGTTGAGCAATTCCAAAGCATCAATGTGGACCGTTGTACTCTATTTAGTGCTCTTACAAGTCTAACTTGCTAGTTAGCCTTCGTGCCACGTTTCGTAAGTTAAAGATGCGAATAGACCAAGTTATGTTTGAAATTGCACAAAAACGTGAAAAGCTCCTCTATGGAGAGATTGAGCAATTCCAAAGCATCAATGTGGACCGTTGTACTCTATTTAGTGCTCTTACAAGTCTAACTTGCTAGTTTAGCCTTCTAACGTTTCGTAAGTTAAAGATGCGAATAGACCAAGTTATGTTTGAAATTGCACAAAAACGTCAAAAGCTCCTCTATGGGAGAGTTGAGCAATTCCAAAGCATCAATGTGGACCGTTGTACTCTATTTAGTGCTCTTACAAGTCTAACTTGCTAGTTTAGCCTTCGTGCCACGTTTCGTAAGTTAAAGATGCGAATAGACCAAGTTATGTTTGAAATTGCAAAAACGTCAAAAGCTCCTCTATGGAGAGAGTTGAGCAATTCCAAAGCATCAATGTGGACCGTTGTACTCTATTTAGTGCTCTTACAAGTCTAACTTGCTAGTTAGCCTTCGTGCCACGTTTCGTAAGTTAAAGATGCGAATAGACCAAGTTATGTTTGAAATTGCACAAAAACGTCAAAAGCTCCTCTATGGAGAGAGTTGAGCAATTCCAAAGCATCAATGTGGACCGTTGTACTCTATTTAGTGCTCTTACAAGTCTAACTTGCTAGTTTAGCCTTCGTAACGTTTCGTAAGTTAAAGATGCGAATAGACCAAGTTATGTTTGAAATTGCACAAAAACGTCAAAAGCTCCTCTATGGAGAGAGTTGAGCAATTCCAAAGCATCAATGTGGACCGTTGTACTCTATTTAGTGCTTACAAGTCTAACTTGCTAGTTTAGCCTTCGTGCCACGTTTCGTAAGTTAAAGATGCGAATAGACCAAGTTAGTTTGAAATTGCACAAAAACGTCAAAAGCTCCTCTATGGAGAGAGTTGAGCAATTCCAAAGCATCAATGTGGACCGTTGTACTCTATTTAGTGCTCTTACAAGTCTAACTTGCTAGTTGAGCCTTCGTGCACGTTTCGTAAGTTAAAGATGCGAATAGACCAAGTTATGTTTGAAATTGCACAAAAACGTCAAAAGCTCCTCTATGGAGAGAGTTGAGCAATTCCAAAGCATCAATGGAGTTGTACTCTATTTAGTGCTCTTACAAGTCTAACTTGCTAGTTTAGCCTTCATGCACGTTTCGTAAGTTAAAGATGCGAATAGACCAAGTTATGTTTGAAATTGCACAAAAACGTCAAAAGCTCCTCTATGGAGAGAGTTGAGCAATTCCAAAGCATCAATGTGGACCGTTGTACTCTATTTAGTGCTCTTACAAGTCTAACTTGCTAGTTTAGCCTTCGTAACGTTTCGTAAGTTAAAGATGCGAATAGACCAAGTTATGTTTGAAATTGCACAAAAACGTCAAAAGCTCCTCTATGGAGAGAGTTGAGCAATTCCAAAGCATCAATGTGGACCGTTGTACTCTATTTAGTGCTCTTACAAGTCTAACTTGCTAGTTGAGCCTTCGTGCCACGTTTCGTAAGTTAAAGATGCGAATAGACCAAGTTATGTTTGAAATTGGACAAAAACGTGAAAAGCTCCTCTATGGAGAGAGTTGAGCAATTCCGAAGCATCAATGTGGACCGTTGTACTCTATTTCGTGCTCTTACGAGTCTAACTTTCTAGTTTAGCCTTCGTGCAACGTTTTGTAAGTTAAAGAAGCGAATTGACCAAGTTACGTTTGAAATTGCACAAAAACGTCAAAAGCTCCTCTATGGAGAGAGTTGAGAAATTCCAAAGCATCAATGTGGACCGTTGTACTCTATTTAGTGCTCTTACAAGTCTAACTTGCTAGTTTAGCCTTCATGTAATGTTTTGTAAGTTAAAGATGCGAATAGACCAAGTTATGTTTTCAATTGCACAAAAACGTCAAAAGCTCCTCTATGGAGAGAGTTGAGCAATTCCAAAGCATCAATGTGGACCGTTGTACTCTATTTAGTGCTCTTACAAGTCTAACTTGCTAGTTTAGCCTTCGTGACGTTTCGTAAGTTAAAGATGCGAATAGACCAAGTTATTTTGAAATTGCACAAAAACGTCAAAAGCTCCTCTATGGAGAGAGTTGAGCAATTCCAAAGCATCAATGTGGACCGTTGTACTCTATTTAGTGCTCTTACAAGTCTAACTTGCTAGTTGAGCCTTCGTGCACCGTTTCGTAAGTTAAAGATGCGAATAGACCAAGTTATGTTTTAAATTGCACAAAAACGTCAAAAGCTCCTCTATGGAGAGAGTTGAGCAATTCCAAAGCATCAATGTGGACCGTTGTACTCTATTTAGTGCTCTTACAAGTCTAACTTGCTAGTTGAGCCTTCGTGCCACGTTTCGTTAGTTAAAGATGCGAATAGACCAAGTTATGTTTGAAATTGACAAAAACGTCAAAAGCTCCTCTATGGAGAGAGTTGAGCAATTCCAAAGCATCAATGTGGACCGTTGTACTCTATTTAGTGCTCTTAAGTCTAACTTGCTAGTTTAGCCTTCGTGCAACGTTTCGTAAGTTAAAGATGCGAATAGACCAAGTTATGTTTGAAATTGCACAAAAACGTCAAAAGCTCCTCTATGGAGAGATTTGAGCAATTCCAAAGCATCAATGTGGACCGTTGTACTCTATTTAGTGCTCTTACAAGTCTAACTTGCTAGTTGAGCCTTCGTGCCACGTTTCGTAAGTTAAAGATGCGAATAGACCAAGTTATGTTTGAAATTGCACAAAAACGTGAAAAGCTCCTCTATGGAGAGATTTGAGCAATTCCAAAGCATCAATGTGGACCGTTGTACTCTATTTCGTGCTCTTACAAGTCTAACTTGCTAGTTTAGCCTTCATGTAACGTTTCGTAAGTTAAAGATGCGAATAGACCAAGTTATGTTTCAAATTGCACAAAAACGTCAAAAGCTCCTCTATGGAGAGAGTTGAGCAATTCCAAAGCATCAATGTGGACCGTTGTACTCTATTTAGTGCTCTTACAAGTCTAACTTGCTAGTTGAGCCTTCGTGCCACGTTTCGTAAGTTAAAGATGCGAATAGACCAAGTTATGTTTGAAATTGCACAAAAACGTCAAAAGCTCCTCTATGGAGAGAGTTGAGCAATTCCAAAGCATCAATGTGGACCGTTGTACTCTATTTAGTGCTCTTACAAGTCTAACTTGCTAGTTGAGCCTTCGTGCCACGTTTCGTAAGTTAAAGATGCGAATAGACCAAGTTATGTTTGAAATTGCACAAAAACGTCAAAAGCTCCTCTATGGAGAGAGTTGAGCAATTCCAAAGCATCAATGTGGACCGTTGTACTCTATTTAGTGCTCTTACAAGTCTAACTTGCTAGTTTAGCCTTCGTGAACGTTTCGTAAGTTAAAGATGCGAATAGACCAAGTTATGTTTGAAATTGCACAAAAACGTCAAAAGCTCCTCTATGGAGAGAGTTGAGCAATTCCAAAGCATCAATGTGGACCGTTGTACTCTATTTAGTGCTCTTACAAGTCTAACTTGCTAGTTTGAGCCTTCGTGCACGTTTCGTAAGTTAAAGATGCGAATAGACCAAGTTATGTTTAAATTGCACAAAAACGTCAAAAGCTCCTCTATGGAGAGAGTTGAGCAATTCCAAAGCATCAATGTGGACCGTTGTACTCTATTTAGTGCTCTTACAAGTCTAACTTGCTAGTTGAGCCTTCGTGCACCGTTTCGTAAGTTAAAGATGCGAATAGACCAAGTTATGTTTTAAATTGCACAAAAACGTCAAAAGCTCCTCTATGGAGAGAGTTGAGCAATTCCAAAGCATCAATGTGGACCGTTGTACTCTATTTAGTGCTCTTACAAGTCTAACTTGCTAGTTGAGCCTTCGTGCCACGTTTCGTAAGTTAAAGATGCGAATAGACCAAGTTATGTTTGAAATTGGACAAAAACGTGAAAAGCTCCTCTATGGAGAGATTTGAGCAATTCCAAAGCATCAATGTGGACCGTTGTACTCTATTTAGTGCTCTTACAAGTCTAACTTGCTAGTTTAGCCTTCGTGCAACGTTTCGTAAGTTAAAGATGCGAATAGACCAAGTTGTTTGAAATTGCACAAAAACGTCAAAAGCTCCTCTATGGAGAGAGTTGAGCAATTCCAAAGCATCAATGTGGACCGTTGTACTCTATTTAGTGCTCTTACAAGTCTAACTTGCTAGTTAGCCTTCGTGCCACGTTTCGTAAGTTAAAGATGCGAATAGACCAAGTTATGTTTGAAATTGCACAAAAACGTCAAAAGCTCCTCTATGGAGAGAGTTGAGCAATTCCAAAGCATCAATGTGGACCGTTGTACTCTATTTAGTGCTCTTACAAGTCTAACTTGCTAGTTTAGCCTTCGTAACGTTTCGTAAGTTAAAGATGCGAATAGACCAAGTTATGTTTGAAATTGCACAAAAACGTCAAAAGCTCCTCTATGGAGAGAGTTGAGCAATTCCAAAGCATCAATGTGGACCGTTGTACTCTATTTAGTGCTCTTACAAGTCTAACTTGCTAGTTAGCCTTCGTGCCACGTTTCGTAAGTTAAAGATGCGAATAGACCAAGTTATGTTTGAAATTGCACAAAAACGTCAAAAGCTCCTCTATGGAGAGAGTTGAGCAATTCCAAAGCATCAATGTGGACCGTTGTACTCTATTTCGTGCTCTTACAAGTCTAAATTGCTAGTTTAGCCTTCGTGCAACGTTTCGTAAGTTAAAGATGCGAATAGACCAAGTTATGTTTGAAATTGCACAAAAACGTCAAAAGCTCCTCTATGGAGAGAGTTGAGCAATTCCAAAGCATCAATGTGGACCGTTGTACTCTATTTAGTGCTCTTACAAGTCTAACTTGCTAGTTTAGCCTTCATGTAACGTTTCGTAAGTTAAAGATGCGAATAGACCAAGTTATGTTTTAAATTGCACAAAAACGTGAAAAGCTCCTCTATGGAGAGAGTTGAGCAATTCCAAAGCATCAATGTGGACCGTTGTACTCTATTTAGTGCTCTTACAAGTCTAACTTGCTAGTTAGCCTTCGTGCACGTTTCGTAAGTTAAAGATGCGAATAGACCAAGTTATGTTTTCAATTGCACAAAAACGTCAAAGCTCCTCTATGGAGAAAGTTGAGCAATTCCAAAGCATCAATGTGGACCGTTGTACTCTATTTAGTGCTCTTACAAGTCTAACTTGCTAGTTGAGCCTTCGTGCACCGTTTCGTAAGTTAAAGATGCGAATAGACCAAGTTATGTTTTAAATTGCACAAAAACGTCAAAAGCTCCTCTATGGAGAGAGTTGAGCAATTCCAAAGCATCAATGTGGACCGTTGTACTCTATTTAGTGCTCTTACAAGTCTAACTTGCTAGTTGAGCCTTCGTGCACCGTTTCGTAAGTTAAAGATGCGAATAGACCAAGTTATGTTTGAAATTGCACAAAAACGTGAAAAGCTCCTCTATGGAGAGAGTTGAGCAATTCCAAAGCATCAATGTGGACCGTTGTACTCTATTTAGTGCTCTTACAAGTCTAACTTGCTAGTTAGCCTTCGTGCAACGTTTCGTAAGTTAAAGATGCGAATAGACCAAGTTATGTTTGAAATTGCACAAAAACGTCAAAAGCTCCTCTATGGAGAGAGTTGAGCAATTCCAAAGCATCAATGTGGACCGTTGTACTCTATTTAGTGCTCTTACAAGTCTAACTTGCTAGTTAGCCTTCGTGCACGTTTCGTAAGTTAAAGATGCGAATAGACCAAGTTATGTTTGAAATTGCACAAAAACGTCAAAAGCTCCTCTATGGAGAGATTTGAGCAATTCCAAAGCATCAATGTGGACCGTTGTACTCTATTTAGTGCTCTTACAAGTCTAACTTGCTAGTTTAGCCTTCGTAACGTTTCGTAAGTTAAAGATGCGAATAGACCAAGTTATGTTTGAAATTGCACAAAAACGTCAAAAGCTCCTCTATGGAGAGAGTTGAGCAATTCCAAAGCATCAATGTGGACCGTTGTACTCTATTTAGTGCTCTTACAAGTCTAACTTGCTAGTTGAGCCTTCGTGCCACGTTTCGTAAGTTAAAGATGCGAATAGACCAAGTTATGTTTGAAATTGACAAAAACGTGAAAAGCTCCTCTATGGAGAGATTTGAGCAATTCCAAAGCATCAATGTGGACCGTTGTACTCTATTTAGTGCTCTTACAAGTCTAACTTGCTAGTTTAGCCTTCGTGCAACGTTTCGTAAGTTAAAGATGCGAATAGACCAAGTTATGTTTGAAATTGCACAAAACGTCAAAAGCTCCTCTATGGAGAGAGTTGAGCAATTCCAAAGCATCAATGTGGACCGTTGTACTCTATTTAGTGCTCTTACAAGTCTAACTTGCTAGTTTAGCCTTCGTGCACGTTTCGTAAGTTAAAGATGCGAATAGACCAAGTTATGTTTTAAATTGCACAAAAACGTCAAAAGCTCCTCTATGGAGAGAGTTGAGCAATTCCAAAGCATCAATGTGGACCGTTGTACTCTATTTAGTGCTCTTACAAGTCTAACTTGCTAGTTGAGCCTTCGTGCCACGTTTCGTAAGTTAAAGATGCGAATAGACCAAGTTATTTGAAATTGCACAAAAACGTCAAAAGCTCCTCTATGGAGAGAGGTGAGCAATTCCAAAGCATCAATGCGGACCGTTGTACTCTATTTAGTGTTCTTACAAGTCTAACTTTCTAGTTGAGCCTTCGTGCCACGTTTCGTAAGTTAAAGATGCGAATAGACCAAGTTACGTTTGAAATTGCACAAAAACGTGAAAAGCTCCTCTATGGAGAGAGTTGAGCAATTCCAAAGCATCAATGTGGACCGTTGTACTCTATTTAGTGCTCTTACAAGTCTAACTTGCTAGTTTAGCCTTCGTGCCACGTTTCGTAAGTTAAAGATGCGAATAGACCAAGTTATGTTTGAAATTGCACAAAAACGTCAAAAGCTCCTCTATGGAGAGAGTTGAGCAATTCCAAAGCATCAATGTGGACCGTTGTACTCTATTTAGTGCTCTTACAAGTCTAACTTGCTAGTTGAGCCTTCGTGCCACGTTTCGTAAGTTAAAGATGCGAATAGACCAAATTATGTTTGAAATTGGACAAAAACGTGAAAAGCTCCTCTATGGAGAGAGTTGAGCAATTCCAAAGCATCAATGTGGACCGTTGTACTCTATTTAGTGCTCTTACAAGTCTAACTTGCTAGTTGAGCCTTCGTGCCACGTTTCGTAAGTTAAAGATGCGAATAGACCAAGTTATGTTTGGAATTGCACAAAAACGTCAAAAGCTCCTCTATGGAGAGAGTTGAGCAATTCCAAAGCATCAATGTCGACCGTTGTACTCTATTTAGTGCTCTTAGAAGTCTAACTTGCTAGTTGAGCCTTCGTGCCACGTTTCGTAAGTTAAAGATGCGAATAGACCAAGTTATGTTTGAAATTGCACAAAAACGAAAAGCTCCTCTATGGAGAGAGTTGAGCAATTCCAAAGCATCAATGTGGACCGTTGTACTCTATTTAGTGCTCTTACAAGTCTAACTTGCTAGTTAGCCTTCGTGCAACGTTTCGTAAGTTAAAGATGCGAATAGACCAAGTTATGTTTTAAATTGCACAAAAACGTCAAAAGCTCCTCTATGGAGAGAGTTGAGCAATTCCAAAGCATCAATGTGGACCGTTGTACTCTATTTAGTGCTCTTACAAGTCTAACTTGCTAGTTTAGCCTTCATGTAACGTTTCGTAAGTTAAAGATGCGAATAGACCAAGTTATGTTTTAAATTGCACAAAAACGTCAAAAGCTCCTCTATGGAGAGATTTGAGCAATTCCAAAGCATCAATGTGGACCGTTGTACTCTATTTAGTGCTCTTACAAGTCTAACTTGCTAGTTCAGCCTTCATGCAACGTTTCGTAAGTTAAAGATGCGAATAGACCAAGTTATGTTTGAAATTGTACAAAAACGTGAAAAGCTCCTCTATGGAGAGAGTTGAGCAATTCCAAAGCATCAATGTGGACCGTTGTACTCTATTTAGTGCTCTTACAAGTCTAACTTGCTAGTTTAGCCTTCTGCAACGTTTCGTAAGTTAAAGATGCGAATAGACCAAGTTATGTTTGAAATTGCACAAAAACGTCAAAAGCTCCTCTATGGAGAGAGTTGAGCAATTCCAAAGCATCAATGTGGACCGTTGTACTCTATTTAGTGCTCTTACAAGTCTAACTTGCTAGTTAGCCTTCGTGCACGTTTCGTAAGTTAAAGATGCGAATAGACCAAGTTATGTTTGAAATTGCACAAAAACGTCAAAAGCTCCTCTATGGAGAGAGTTGAGCAATTCCAAAGCATCAATGTGGACCGTTGTACTCTATTTAGTGCTCTTACAAGTCTAACTTGCTAGTTTAGCCTTCGTGCCACGTTTCGTAAGTAAAGATGCGAATAGACCAAGTTACGTTTGAAATTGCACAAAAACGTCAAAAGCTCCTCTATGGAGAGAGTTGAGCAATTCCAAAGCATCAATGTGGACCGTTGTACTCTATTTAGTGCTCTTACAAGTCTAACTTGCTAGTTAGCCTTCGTGCCACGTTTCGTAAGTTAAAGATGCGAATAGACCAAGTTATGTTTGAAATTGCACAAAAACGTAAAAGCTCCTCTATGGAGAGAGTTGAGCAATTCCAAAGCATCAATGTGGACCGTTGTACTCTATTTAGTGCTCTTACAACTCTAACTTGCTAGTTGAGCCTTCGTGCCACGTTTCGTAAGTTAAAGATGCGAATAGACCAAGTTATGTTTGAAATTGCACAAAAAGTGAAAAGCTCCTCTATGGAGAGAGTTGAGCAATTCCAAAGCATCAATGTGGACCGTTGTACTCTATTTAGTGCTCTTACAAGTCTAACTTGCTAGTTTAGCCTTCGTGCAACGTTTCGTAAGTTAAAGATGCGAATAGACCAAGTTATGTTTGAAATTGCACAAAAACGTGAAAAGCTCCTCTATGGAGAGATTTGAGCAATTCCAAAGCATCAATGTGGACCGTTGTACACTATTTCATGCTCTTACAAGTCTAACTTGCTAGTTTAGCCTTCATGTAACGTTTCGTAAGTTAAAGATGCGAATAGATCAAGTTATGTTTCAAATTGCACAAAAACGTAAAAAGCTCCTCTATGGAGAGAGTTGAGCAATTCCAAAGCATCAATGTGGACCGTTGTACTCTATTTAGTGCTCTTACAAGTCTAACTTGCTAGTTGAGCCTTCGTGCCACGTTTCGTAAGTTAAAGATGCGAATAGACCAAATTATGTTTGAAATTGGACAAAAACGTGAAAAGCTCCTCTATGGAGAGAGTTGAGCAATTCCAAAGCATCAATGTGGACCGTTGTACTCTATTTAGTGCTCTTACAAGTCTAACTTGCTAGTTTAGCCTTCGTGCAACGTTTCGTAAGTTAAAGATGCGAATAGACCAAGTTGTTTGAAATTGCACAAAAACGTCAAAAGCTCCTCTATGGAGAGAGTTGAGCAATTCCAAAGCATCAATGTGGACCGTTGTACTCTATTTAGTGCTCTTACAAGTCTAACTTGCTAGTTGAGCCTTAGTGCCACGTTTCGTAAGTTAAAGATGCGAATAGACCAAGTTATGTTTGAAATTGCACAAAAACGTGAAAAGCTCCTCTATGGAGAGATTGAGCAATTCCAAAGCATCAATGTGGACCGTTGTACTCTATTTAGTGCTCTTACAAGTCTAACTTGCTAGTTTAGCCTTCGTGCACGTTTCGTAAGTTAAAGATGCGAATAGACCAAGTTATTTGAAATTGCACAAAAACGTCAAAAGCTCCTCTATGGAGAGAGTTGAGCAATTCCAAAGCATCAATGTGGACCGTTGTACTCTATTTAGTGCTCTTAAGTCTAACTTGCTAGTTAGCCTTCGTGCACGTTTCGTAAGTTAAAGATGCGAATAGACCAAGTTACGTTTGAAATTGCACAAAAACGTCAAAAGCTCCTCTATGGAGAGAGTTGAGCAATTCCAAAGCATCAATGTGGACCGTTGTACTCTATTTAGTGCTCTTACAAGTCTAACTTGCTAGTTTGCCTTCGTGCACGTTTCGTAAGTTAAAGATGCGAATAGACCAAGTTACGTTTGAAATTGCAAAAACGTCAAAAGCTCCTCTATGGAGAGAGTTGAGCAATTCCAAAGCATCAATGTGGACCGTTGTACTCTATTTAGTGCTCTTACAAGTCTAACTTGCTAGTTGAGCCTTCGTGCCACGTTTCGTAAGTTAAAGATGCGAATAGACCAAGTTATGTTTGAAATTGCACAAAAACGTGAAAAGCTCCTCTATGGAGAGAGTTGAGCAATTCCAAAGCATCAATGTGGACCGTTGTACTCTATTTAGTGCTCTTACAAGTCTAACTTGCTAGTTAGCCTTCGTGCCACGTTTCGTAAGTTAAAGATGCGAATAGACCAAGTTATGTTTGAAATTGCACAAAAACGTGAAAAGCTCCTCTATGGAGAGAGTTGAGCAATTCCAAAGCATCAATGTGGACCGTTGTACTCTATTTAGTGCTCTTACAAGTCTAACTTGCTAGTTAGCCTTCGTGCCACGTTTCGTAAGTTAAAGATGCGAATAGACCAAGTTATGTTTGAAATTGCACAAAAACGTCAAAAGCTCCTCTATGGAGAGAGTTGAGCAATTCCAAAGCATCAATGTGGACCGTTGTACTCTATTTAGTGCTCTTACAAGTCTAACTTGCTAGTTTAGCCTTCATGTAACGTTTCGTAAGTTAAAGATGCGAATAGACCAAGTTATGTTTGAAATTGCACAAAAACGTCAAAAGCTCCTCTATGGAGAGATTGAGCAATTCCAAAGCATCAATGTGGACCGTTGTACTCTATTTAGTGCTCTTACAAGTCTAACTTGCTAGTTAGCCTTCGTGCCACGTTTCGTAAGTTAAAGATGCGAATAGACCAAGTTATTTTGAAATTGCACAAAAACGTGAAAAGCTCCTCTATGGAGAGATTTGAGCAATTCCAAAGCATCAATGTGGACCGTTGTACTCTATTTAGTGCTCTTACAAGTCTAACTTGCTAGTTTAGCCTTCGTGCAACGTTTCGTAAGTTAAAGATGCGAATAGACCAAGTTATGTTTGAAATTGCACAAAAACGTCAAAAGCTCCTCTATGGAGAGAGTTGAGCAATTCCAAAGCATCAATGTGGACCGTTGTACTCTATTTAGTGCTCTTAGTCTAACTTGCTAGTTGAGCCTTCGTGCCACGTTTCGTAAGTAAAGATGCGAATAGACCAAGTTATGTTTGAAATTGCACAAAAACGTGAAAAGCTCCTCTATGGAGAGAGTTGAGCAATTCCAAAGCATCAATGTGGACCGTTGTACTCTATTTAGTGCTCTTACAAGTCTAACTTGCTAGTTAGCCTTCGTGCCACGTTTCGTAAGTTAAAGATGCGAATAGACCAAGTTATGTTTGAAATTGCACAAAAACGTGAAAAGCTCCTCTATGGAGAGAGTTGAGCAATTCCAAAGCATCAATGTGGACCGTTGTACTCTATTTAGTGCTCTTACAAGTCTAACTTGCTAGTTAGCCTTCGTGCCAACGTTTCGTAAGTTAAAGATGCGAATAGACCAAGTTATGTTTGAAATTGCACAAAAACGTCAAAAGCTCCTCTATGGAGAGAGTTGAGCAATTCCAAAGCATCAAGACCGTTGTACTCTATTTAGTGCTCTTACAAGTCTAACTTGCTAGTTTAGCCTTCATGTAACGTTTCGTAAGTTAAAGATGCGAATAGACCAAGTATGTTTGAAATTGCACAAAAACGTCAAAAGCTCCTCTATGGAGAGAGTTGAGCAATTCCAAAGCATCAATGTGGACCGTTGTACTCTATTTAGTGCTCTTACAAGTCTAACTTGCTAGTTAGCCTTCGTGCCACGTTTCGTAAGTTAAAGATGCGAATAGACCAAGTTATGTTTGAAATTGACAAAAACGTAAAAGCTCCTCTATGGAGAGAGTTGAGCAATTCCAAAGCATCAATGTGGACCGTTGTACTCTATTTAGTGCTCTTACAAGTCTAACTTGCTAGTTTAGCCTTCGTGCACGTTTCGTAAGTTAAAGATGCGAATAGACCAAGTTAGTTTGAAATTGCACAAAAACGTCAAAAGCTCCTCTATGGAGAGAGTTGAGCAATTCCAAAGCATCAATGTGGACCGTTGTACTCTATTTAGTGCTCTTACAAGTCTAACTTGCTAGTTTAGCCTTCGTGCACGTTTCGTAAGTTAAAGATGCGAATAGACCAAGTTATGTTTGAAATTGCACAAAAACGTCAAAAGCTCCTCTATGGAGAGAGTTGAGCAATTCCAAAGCATCAATGTGGACCGTTGTACTCTATTTAGTGCTCTTACAAGTCTAACTTGCTAGTTTAGCCTTCGTGCCACGTTTCGTAAGTTAAAGATGCGAATAGACCAAGTTATTTGAAATTGCACAAAAACGTCAAAAGCTCCTCTATGGAGAGAGTTGAGCAATTCCAAAGCATCAATGGACCGTTGTACTCTATTTAGTGCTCTTAGTCTAACTTGCTAGTTGAGCCTTCGTGCCACGTTTCGTAAGTTAAAGATGCGAATAGACCAAGTTATGTTTGAAATTGCACAAAAACGTGAAAAGCTCCTCTATGGAGAGAGTTGAGCAATTCCAAAGCATCAATGTGGACCGTTGTACTCTATTTAGTGCTCTTACAAGTCTAACTTGCTAGTTTAGCCTTCGTGCAACGTTTCGTAAGTTAAAGATGCGAATAGACCAAGTTAGTTTGAAATTGCACAAAACGTCAAAAGCTCCTCTATGGAGAGAGTTGAGCAATTCCAAAGCATCAATGTGGACCGTTGTACTCTATTTAGTGCTCTTACAAGTCTAACTTGCTAGTTGAGCCTTCGTGCACGTTTCGTAAGTTAAAGATGCGAATAGACCAAGTTATGTTTGAAATTGCACAAAAACGTCAAAAGCTCCTCTATGGAGAGAGTTGAGCAATTCCAAAGCATCAATGTGGACCGTTGTACTCTATTTAGTGCTCTTACAAGTCTAACTTGCTAGTTTAGCCTTCGTGAACGTTTCGTAAGTTAAAGATGCGAATAGACCAAGTTATGTTTGAAATTGCACAAAAACGTCAAAAGCTCCTCTATGGAGAGATTGAGCAATTCCAAAGCATCAATGTGGACCGTTGTACTCTATTTAGTGCTCTTACAAGTCTAACTTGCTAGTTTAGCCTTCATGAACGTTTCGTAAGTTAAAGATGCGAATAGACCAAGTTATGTTTGAAATTGCAAAAAACGTCAAAAGCTCCTCTATGGAGAGAGTTGAGCAATTCCAAAGCATCAATGTGGACCGTTGTACTCTATTTAGTGCTCTTACAAGTCTAACTTGCTAGTTTAGCCTTCGTAACGTTTCGTAAGTTAAAGATGCGAATAGACCAAGTTATGTTTGAAATTGCACAAAAACGTCAAAAGCTCCTCTATGGAGAGAGTTGAGCAATTCCAAAGCATCAATGTGGACCGTTGTACTCTATTTAGTGCTCTTACAAGTCTAACTTGCTAGTTTAGCCTTCATGTAACGTTTCGTAAGTTAAAGATGCGAATAGACCAAGTTATTTTGAAATTGCACAAAAACGTCAAAAGCTCCTCTATGGAGAGAGTTGAGCAATTCCAAAGCATCAATGTGGACCGTTGTACTCTATTTAGTGCTCTTACAAGTCTAACTTGCTAGTTAGCCTTCGTGCAACGTTTCGTAAGTTAAAGATGCGAATAGACCAAGTTATTTTGAAATTGCACAAAAACGTGAAAAGCTCCTCTATGGAGAGAGTTGAGCAATTCCAAAGCATCAATGTGGACCGTTGTACTCTATTTAGTGCTCTTACAAGTCTAACTTGCTAGTTTAGCCTTCGTGCACGTTTCGTAAGTTAAAGATGCGAATAGACCAAGTTATGTTTGAAATTGCACAAAAACGTCAAAAGCTCCTCTATGGAGAGAGTTGAGCAATTCCAAAGCATCAATGTGGACCGTTGTACTCTATTTAGTGCTCTTACAAGTCTAACTTGCTAGTTGAGCCTTCGTGCCACGTTTCGTAAGTAAAGACGCGAATAGACCAAGTTATGTTTGAAATTGCACAAAAACGTGAAAAGCTCCTCTATGGAGAGAGTTGAGCAATTCCAAAGCATCAATGTGGACCGTTGTACTCTATTTAGTGCTCTTACAAGTCTAACTTGCTAGTTAGCCTTCGTGCCACGTTTCGTAAGTTAAAGATGCGAATAGACCAAGTTATGTTTGAAATTGCACAAAAACGTAAAAGCTCCTCTATGGAGAGAGTTGAGCAATTCCAAAGCATCAATGTGGACCGTTGTACTCTATTTAGTGCTCTTACAAGTCTAACTTGCTAGTTAGCCTTCATGCCACGTTTCGTAAGTTAAAGATGCGAATAGACCAAGTTATGTTTGAAATTGCACAAAAACGTCAAAAGCTCCTCTATGGAGAGAGTTGAGCAATTCCAAAGCATCAATGTGGACCGTTGTACTCTATTTAGTGCTCTTACAAGTCTAACTTGCTAGTTTAGCCTTCGTAACGTTTCGTAAGTTAAAGATGCGAATAGACCAAGTTATTTTGAAATTGCACAAAAACGTCAAAAGCTCCTCTATGGAGAGAGTTGAGCAATTCCAAAGCATCAATGTGGACCGTTGTACTCTATTTAGTGCTCTTACAAGTCTAACTTGCTAGTTGAGCCTTCGTGCCACGTTTCGTAAGTTAAAGATGCGAATAGACCAAGTTATGTTTGAAATTGCACAAAAACGTGAAAAGCTCCTCTATGGAGAGAGTTGAGCAATTCCAAAGCATCAATGTGGACCGTTGTACTCTATTTCGTGCTCTTACAAGTCTAAATTGCTAGTTTAGCCTTCGTGCAACGTTTCGTAAGTTAAAGATGCGAATAGACCAAGTTATGTTTGAAATTGCACAAAAACGTCAAAAGCTCCTCTATGGAGAGAGTTGAGCAATTCCAAAGCATCAATGTGGACCGTTGTACTCTATTTAGTGCTCTTACAAGTCTAACTTTCTAGTTGAGCCTTCGTGCCACGTTTCGTAAGTTAAAGATGCGAATAGACCAAGTTATGTTTGAAATTGCACAAAAACGTGAAAAGCTCCTCTATGGAGAGAGTTGAGCAATTCCAAAGCATCAATGTGGACCGTTGTACTCTATTTAGTGCTCTTACAAGTCTAACTTGCTAGTTTAGCCTTCGTGCACGTTTCGTAAGTTAAAGATGCGAATAGACCAAGTTACGTTTGAAATTGCACAAAAACGTCAAAAGCTCCTCTATGGAGAGAGTTGAGCAATTCCAAAGCATCAATGTGGACCGTTGTACTCTATTTAGTGCTCTTACAAGTCTAACTTGCTAGTTAGCCTTCGTGCACGTTTCGTAAGTTAAAGATGCGAATAGACCAAGTTATGTTTGAAATTGCACAAAAACGTCAAAAGCTCCTCTATGGAGAGATTGAGCAATTCCAAAGCATCAATGTGGACCGTTGTACTCTATTTAGTGCTCTTACAAGTCTAACTTGCTAGTTAGCCTTCGTGCCACGTTTCGTAAGTTAAAGATGCGAATAGACCAAGTTATGTTTGAAATTGCACAAAACGTCAAAAGCTCCTCTATGGAGAGAGTTGAGCAATTCCAAAGCATCAATGTGGACCGTTGTACTCTATTTAGTGCTCTTACAAGTCTAACTTGCTAGTTTAGCCTTCGTGCACGTTTCGTAAGTTAAAGATGCGAATAGACCAAGTTATGTTTGAAATTGCACAAAAACGTCAAAAGCTCCTCTATGGAGAGAGTTGAGCAATTCCAAAGCATCAATGTGGACCGTTGTACTCTATTTAGTGCTCTTACAAGTCTAACTTGCTAGTTTAGCCTTCGTGCACGTTTCGTAAGTTAAAGATGCGAATAGACCAAGTTATTTTGAAATTGCACAAAAACGTCAAAAGCTCCTCTATGGAGAGAGTTGAGCAATTCCAAAGCATCAATGTGGACCGTTGTACTCTATTTAGTGCTCTTACAAGTCTAACTTGCTAGTTTAGCCTTCATGAACGTTTCGTAAGTTAAAGATGCGAATAGACCAAGTTATGTTTGAAATTGCACAAAAAGTCAAAAGCTCCTCTATGGAGAGAGTTGAGCAATTCAAAGCATCAATGTGGACCGTTGTACTCTATTTAGTGCTCTTACAAGTCCAACTTGCTAGTTTAGCCTTCATGTAACGTTTCGTAAGTTAAAGATGCGAATAGACCAAGTTATGTTTTAAATTGCACAAAAACGTCAAAAGCTCCTCTATGGAGAGAGTTGAGCAATTCCAAAGCATCAATGTGGACCGTTGTACTCTATTTAGTGCTCTTACAAGTCTAACTTGCTAGTTGAGCCTTCGTGCCACGTTTCGTAAGTTAAAGATGCGAATAGACCAAGTTATGTTTGAAATTCGACAAAAACGTGAAAAGCTCCTCTATGGAGAGATTTGAGCAATTCCAAAGCATCAATGTGGACCGTTGTACTCTATTTCGTGCTCTTATAAGTCTAAATTGCTAGTTTAGCCTTCGTGCAACGTTTCGTATGTTAAAGATGCGAATAGACCAAGTTACGTTTGAAATTGCACAACAACGTCAAAAGCTCCTCTATGGAGAGAGTTGAGCAATTCCGAAGCATCAATGTCGACCGTTGTACTCTATTTAGTGCTCTTACTAGTCTAACTTGCTAGTTGAGCCTTCGTGCCACGTTTCATAAGGTAAAGACGCGAATAGACGAAGTTATGTTTGAAATTGCACAAAAACGTGAAAAGCTCCTCTATGCAGAGATTTGAGCAATTCCAAAGCATCAATGTGGACCGTTGTACTCTATTTCGTGCTCTTATAACTCTAAATTGCTAGTTTAGCCTTCGTGCAACGTTTCGTAAGTTAAAGATGCGAATGGACCAAGTTACATTTGGAATTGCACAAAAACGTCAAAAGCTCCTCTATGGAGAGAGTTGAGCAATTCCAAAGCATCAATGTCGACCGTTGTACTCTATTTAGTGCTCTTATTAGTCTAACTTGCTAGTTGAGCCTTCGTGCCACGTTTCGTAAGTTAAAGACGCGAATGGACGAAGTTACGTTTGAAATTGCACAAAAACGTGAAAAGCTCCTCTATGGAGAGATTTGAGCAATTCCAAAGCATCAATGTGAACCGTTGTACTCTATTTCGTGCTCTTACAAGTCTAAATTGCTAGTTTAGCCTTCGTGCAACGTTTCGTAAGTTAAAGATGCGAATAGACCAAGTTACGTTTGAAATTGCACAACAACGTCAAAAGCTCCTCTATGGAGAGAGTTGAGCAATTCCAAAGCATCGATGCGGACCGTTGTACTCTATTTAGTGCTCTTCCAAGTCTAACTTGCTAGTTGAGCCTTCGTGCCACGTTTCATAAGGTAAAGACGCGAATAGACCAAGTTTTGTTTGAAATTGCACAAAAACGTGAAAAGCTCCTCTATGGAGAGATTTGAGCAATTCCAAAGCATCAATGTGGACCGTTGTACTCTACTTAGTGCTCTTACAAGTCTAACTTGCTAGTTTAGTCTTCGTGTAACGTTTCGTAAGTTAAAGATGCGAATAGACCAAGTTACGTTTTAAATTGCACAAAAACGTCAAAAGCTCCTCTATGGAGAGATTTGAGCAATTCCAAAGCATCAATGTCGACCGTTGTACTCTATTTAGTGCTCTTACAAGTCTAACTTGCTAGTTTAGCCTTCATGAAACGTTTCGTAAGTTAAAGATGCGAATAGACCAAGTTATGTTTGAAATTGCACAAAAAAGTCAAAAGCTCCTCTATGGAGAGAGTTGAGCAATTCCAAAGCATCAATGTGGACCGTTGTACTCTATTTAGTGCTCTTACAAGTCCAACTTGCTAGTTTAGCCTTCATGTAACGTTTCGTAAGTTAAAGATGCGAATAGACCAAGTTATGTTTTAAATTGCACAAAAACGTCAAAAGCTCCTCTATGGAGAGAGTTGAGCAATTCCAAAGCATCAATGTGGACCGTTGTACTCTATTTAGTGCTCTTACAAGTCTAACTTGCTAGTTGTGCCTTCGTGCCACGTTTCGTAAGTTAAAGATGCGAATAGACCAAGATAAGTTTGAAATTGGACAAAAACGTGAAAAGCTCCTCTATGAAGAGAGTTGAGCAATTCCGAAGCATCGATGTGGACCGTTGTACTCTATTTACTGCTCTTACAAGTCTAACTTGCTAGTTGAGCCTTCGTGCCACGTTTCGTAAGTTAAAGATGCGAATAGACCAAGTTACGTTTGAAATTGTACAAAAACGTGAAAATCTCCTCTATGGAGAGATTTGAGCAATTCCAAAGCATCAATGTGGACCATTGTACTCTATTTCGTGCTCTTATAAGTCTAAATTGCTAGTTTAGCCTTCGTGCAACGTTTCGTAAGTAAAAGATGCGAATGGACCAAGTTACGTTTGGAATTGCACAAAAACGTCAAAAGCTCCTCTATGGAGAGAGTTGAGCAATTCCAAAGCATCAATGTCGACCGTTGTACTCAATTTAGTGCTCTTATTGGTCTAACTTGCTAGTAGAGCCTTCGTGCCACGTTTCATAAGGTAAAGACGCGAATAGACCAAGTTATGTTTGAAATTGCACAAAAACGTGAAAAGCTCCTCTATGGAGAGAGTTGAGCAATTCCAAAGCATCGATGTGGACCGTTGTACTCTATTTAGTGCTCTTAAAAGTCTAACTTACTAGTTGAGCCTTCGTGCCACGTTTCATAAGGTAAAGACGCGAATAGACCAAGTTATGTTTGAAATTACACAAAAACGTGAAAAGCTCCTCTATGGAGAGAGTTGAGAAATTCCAAAGCATCAATGTGGACCGTTGTACTCTATTTAGTGCTCTTACATGTCTAACTTGCTAGTTCAGCCTTCATGCAATGTTTCGTAAGTTAAAGATGCGAATAGACCAAGTAATGTTTGAAATTGCACAAAAACGTCAAAAGCTCCTCTATGGAGAGAGTTTAGCAATTCCAAAGCATCAATGACGACCGTTGTACTCTATTTAGTGCTCTTACAAGTCTAACTTGCTAGTTTAGCCTTCATGTAACGTTTCGTATGTTAAAGATGCGAATAGACCAAGTTATGTTTTAAATTGCACAAAAACGTCAAAAGCTCCTCTATGGAGAGAGTTGAGCAATTCCAAAGCATCAATGTGGACCGTTGTACTCTATTTAGTGCTCTTACAAGTCTAACTTGCTAGTTGAGCCTTCGTGCCACGTTTCGTAAGTTAAAGATGCGAATAGACCAAGTTATGTTTGAAATTCGACAAAAACGTGAAAAGCTCCTCTATGGAGAGATTTGAGCAATTCCAAAGCATCAATGTGGACCGTTGTACTCTATTTCGTGCTCTTATAAGTCTAAATTGCTAGTTTAGCCTTCGTGCAACGTTTCGTATGTTAAAGATGCGAATAGACCAAGTTACGTTTGAAATTGCACAACAACGTCAAAAGCTCCTCTATGGAGAGAGTTGAGCAATTCCGAAGCATCAATGTCGACCGTTGTACTCTATTTAGTGCTCTTACTAGTCTAACTTGCTAGTTGAGCCTTCGTGCCACGTTTCATAAGGTAAAGACGCGAATAGACGAAGTTATGTTTGAAATTGCACAAAAACGTGAAAAGCTCCTCTATGCAGAGATTTGAGCAATTCCAAAGCATCAATGTGGACCGTTGTACTCTATTTCATGCTCTTATAACTCTAAATTGCTAGTTTAGCCTTCGTGCAACGTTTCGTAAGTTAAAGATGCGAATGGACCAAGTTACATTTGGAATTGCACAAAAACGTCAAAAGCTCCTCTATGGAGAGAGTTGAGCAATTCCAAAGCATCAATGTCGACCGTTGTACTCTCTTTAGTGCTCTTATTAGTCTAACTTGCTAGTTGAGCCTTCGTGCCACGTTTCGTAAGTTAAAGACGCGAATGGACGAAGTTACGTTTGAAATTGCACAAAACGTGGAAAAGCTCCTCTATGGAGAGATTTGAGCAATTCCAAAGCATCAATGTGAACCGTTGTACTCTATTTCGTGCTCTTACAAGTCTAAATTGCTAGTTTAGCCTTCGTGCAACGTTTCGTAAGTTAAAGATGCGAATAGACCAAGTTACGTTTGAAATTGCACAACAACGTCAAAAGCTCCTCTATGGAGAGAGTTGAGCAATTCCAAAGCATCGATGCGGACCGTTGTACTCTATTTAGTGCTCTTCCAAGTCTAACTTGCTAGTTGAGCCTTCGTGCCACGTTTCATAAGGTAAAGACGCGAATAGACCAAGTTATGTTTGAAATTGCACAAAAACGTGAAAAGCTCCTCTATGGAGAGATTTGAGCAATTCCAAAGCATCAATGTGGACCGTTGTACTCTACTTAGTGCTCTTACAAGTCTAACTTGCTAGTTAGTCTTCGTGTAACGTTTCGTAAGTAAAGATGCGAATAGACCAAGTTACGTTTTAAAATTGCACAAAAAACGGTCAAAAGCTCCTCTATGGAGAGAGTTGAGCAATTCCAAAGCATCAATGTCGACCGTTGTACTCTATTTAGTGCTCTTACAAGTCTAACTTGCTAGTTTAGCCTTCATGAAACGTTTCGTAAGTTAAAGATGCGAATAGACCAAGGTATGTTTGAAATTGCACAAAAAAGTCAAAAGCTCCTCTATGGAGAGAGTTGAAGCAATTCCAAAGCATCAATGTGGACCGTTGTACTCTATTTAGTGCTCTTACAAGTCCAAACTTGCTAGTTTAGCATTCATGTAACGTTTCGTAAGTTAAAGATGCGAATAGACCAAGTTATGTTTTAAATTGCACAAAAACGTCAAAAGCTCCTCTATGGAGAGAGTTTGAGCAATTCCAAAGCATCAATGTGGACCGTTGTACTCTATTTAGTGCTCTTACAAGTCTAACTTGCTAGTTGTGCCTTCGTGCCACGTTTCGTAAGTTAAAGATGCGAATTAGACCGAAGATAAGTTTGAAATTGGACAAAAACGTGAAAAAGCTCCTCTATGAAGAGAGTTGAGCAATTCCGAAGCATCGATGTGGACCGTTGTACTCTATTTACTGCTCTTACAAGTCTAACTCGCTAGTTTAGCCTTCATGCAACGTTTCATAAGTTAAAGATGCGAACAGACCAAGTTATATTTGAAATTGCACAAAAAAGTCAAAGGCTCCTCTATGGAGAGAGTTGAGCAATTCTAAAGCATCAATGTGGACCATTGTACTCTATTTAGTGCTCTTACAAGTCTAAATTGCTAGTTTAGCCTTCATGTAACGTTTCGTAAGTTAAAGATGCGAATAGACCAAGTTATGTTTTAAATTGCACAAAAACGTCAAAAGCTCCTCTATGGAGAGAGTTGAGCAATTCCAAAGCATCAATGTGGACCGTTGTACTCTATTTAGTGCTCTTACAAGTCTAACTTGCTAGTTGAGCCTTCGTGCCACGTTTCGAAAGGTAAAGACGCGAATAGACCAAGTTATATTTGAAATTGCACAAAAACGTGAAAAGCTGCTCTATGGAGAGAGTTGAGCAATTCCAAAGCATCAATGTGGACCGTTGTACTCTATTTAGTGCTCTTACAAGTCTAACTTGCTAGTTTAGCCTTCATGCAACGTTCGTAAGTTAAAGATGCGAATAGGACCAAGTTATATTTGAAATTGCACAAAAAACGTCAAAAGCTCCTCTATGGAGAGAGTTGAGCAATTCCAAAGCATCAATGTGAACCGTTGTACTCTATTTAGTGCTCTTACAAGTCTAACTTGCTAGTTTAGTCTTCATGTAACGTTTCGTAAGTTAAAGATGCGAATAGACCAAGTTATCTTTTAAATTGCACAAAAACGTCAAAAGCTCCTCTATGGAGAGATTTGAGCAATTCCAAAGCATCAATGTCGACCGTTGTACTCTATTTAGTGCTCTTCCAAGTTTAACATGCTAGTTTAGCCTTCATGCAACGTTTCGTAAGTTAAAGATGCGAATAGACCATGTTAAGTTTGAAATTGCACAAAAACGTGAAAAGCTCCTCTATGGAGAGAGTTGAGCAATTCCAAAGCATCAATGTGGACCGTTGTACTCTATTTAGTGCTCTTACAAGTCTAACTTGCTATTTGAGCCTTCGTGCCACGTTTCGTAAGATAAAGAAGCGAATAGGACCAAGTTACGTTTGAAATTGCACAAAAAACGTCAAAAGCTCCTCTATGGAGAGATTTGAGCAATTCCAAAGCATCAATGTCGACTGTTGTACTCTATTTAGTGCTCTTCCAAGTTTAACATGCTAGTTTAGCCTTCATGCAACGTTTCGTAAGTTAAAGATGCGAATAGACCAAGTTATGTTTGAAATTGCACAAAAACGTGAAAAGTTCCTCTATGGAGAGAGTTGAGCAATTCCAAAGCATCAATGTGGACCGTTGTACTCTATTTAGTGCTCTTACAAGTCTAACTTGCTAGTTGAGCCTTTGTGCCACGTTTCGTAAGTTAAAGATGCGAATGGACCAAGTTACGTTTGAAATTGCACAACAACGTCAAAAGCTCCTCTATGGAGAGAGTTGGGCAATTCCAAAGCATCGATGTGGACCGTTGTACTCTATTTAGTGTTGTTACAGGTCTAACTTGCTAGTTGAGCCTTCGTGCCACGTTTCGTAAGGTAAAGACGCGAATAGACCAAGTTATGTTTGAAATTGCACAAAAATGTCAAAAGCTCCTCTATGGAGAGAGTTGAACAATTCCAAAGCATCAATTTGGACCGTTGTACTCTATTTAGTGCTCTTACAAGTCTAACTTGCTAGTTTAGCCTTCAAGTAACGTTTCGTAAGTTAAAGATGCGAATAGACCAAGTTATGTTTTAAATTGCACAAAAACGTCAAAAGCTCCTCTATGGAGAGAGTTGAGCAATTCCAAAGCATCAATGTGGACCGTTGTACTCTATTTAGTGCTCTTACAAGTCTAACTTGCTAGTTGAGCCTTCGTGCCACGTTTCGAAAGGTAAAGACGCGAATAGACCAAGTTATGTTTGAAATTGAACAAAAACGTGAAAAGCTCCTCTATGGAGAGAGTTGAGCAATTCCAAAGCATCAATGTGGACCGTTGTACTCTATTTAGTGCTCTTACAAGTCTAACTTGCTAGTTTAGCCTTCATGCAACGTTTCGTAAGTTAAAGATGCGAATAGACCAAGTTATATTTGAAATTGCACAAAAACGTCAAAAGCTCCTCTATGGAGAGAGTTGAGCAATTCCAAAGCATCAATGTGGACCGTTGTACTCTATTTAGTGCTCTTACAAGTCTAACTTGCTAGTTTAGTCTTCGTGTAACGTTTCGTAAGTTAAAGATGCGAATAGACCAAGTTACGTTTTAAATTGCACAAAAACGTCAAAAGCTCCTCTATGGAGAGATTTGAGCAATTCCAAAGCATCAATGTCGACCGTTGTACTCTATTTAGTGCTCTTCCAAGTTTAACATGCTAGTTTAGCCTTCATCCCACGTTTCGTAAGTTAAAGATGCGAATAGACCAAGTTAAGTTTGAAATTGCACAAAAACGTGAAAAGCTCCTCTATAGAGAGAGTTGAGCAATTCCAAAGCATCAATGTCGACCGTTGTACTCTATTAAGTGCTGTTACGAGTCTAACTCGCTTGTTAGCCTTCGTGCAACGTTTCGTAAGTTAAAGATGCGAATAGACCAAGTTATGTTTGAAATTGGACAAAAACGTGAAAAGCTCCTCTATGGAGAGAGTTGAGCAATTCCAAAGCATCAATGTCGACCGTTGTACTCTATTTAGTGCTCTTACAAGTCTAACTTGCTAGTTTAGCCTTCATGAAACGTTTCGTAAGTTAAAGATGCGAATAGACCAAGTTATGTTTGAAATTGCACAAAAAAGTCAAAAGCTCCTCCATGGAGAGAGTTGAGCAATTCCAAAGCATCAATGTGGACCGTTGTACTCTATTTAGTGCTCTTACAAGTCCAACTTGCTAGTTTAGCCTTCATGTAACGTTTCGTAAGTTAAAGATGCGAATAGACCAAGTTATGTTTGAAATTGCACAAAAACGTCAAAAGCTCCTCTATGGAGAGAGTTGAGCAATTCCAAAGCATCAATGTCGACCGTTGTACTCTATTTAGTGCTCTTACAAGTCCAACTTGCTAGTTTAGCCTTCATGTAACGTTTCGTAAGTTAAAGATGCGAATAGACCAAGTTATGTTTGAAATTGCACAAAAACGTCAAAAGCTCCTCTATGGAGAGAGTTGAGCAATTCCAAAGCATCAATGTGGACCGTTGTACTCTATTTAGTGCTCTTACAAGTCTAACTTGCTAGTTGTGCCTTCGTGCCACGTTTCGTAAGTTAAAGATGCGAATAGACCAAGATAAGTTTGAAATTGGACAAAAACGTGAAAAGCTCCTCTATGAATAGAGTTGAGCAATTCCGAAGCATCAATGTGGACCGTTGTACTCTATTTAGTGCTCTTACAGGTCTAACTTGCTAGTTTAGCCTTCATGCAACGTTTCGTAAGTTAAAGATGCGAATAGACCAAGTTATATTTGAAATTGCACAAAAACGTCAAAAGCTCCTCTATGGAGAGAGTTGAGCAATTCCAAAGCATCAATGTGGACCGTTGTACTCTATTTAGTGCTCTTACAAGTCTAACTTGCTAGTTTAGTCTTCGTGTAACGTTTCATAAGTTAAAGATGCAAATAGACCAAGTTACGTTTTAAATTGCACAAAAACGTCAAAAGCTCCTCTATGGAGAGATTTGAGCAATTCCAAAGCATCAATGTCGACCGTTGTACTCTATTTAGTGCTCTTCCAAGTTTAACATGCTAGTTTAGCCTTCATGCCACGTTTCGTAAGTTAAAGATGCGAATAGACCAAGTTATGTTTGAAATTGCACAAAAACGTGAAAAGCTGCTCTATGGAGAGAGTTGAGCAATTCCAAAGCATCAATGTGGACCGTTGTACTCCATTTAGTGCTCTTACAAGTCTAACTTGCTAGTTTAGCCTTCATGCAACGTTTCGTAAGTTAAAGATGTGAATAGACCAAGTTATATTTGAAATTGCACAAAAACGTCAAAAGCTCCTCTATGGAGAGAGTTGAGCAATTCCAAAGCATCAATGTGAACCGTTGTACTCTATTTAATGCTCTTACAAGTCTAACTTGCTAGCTTAGTCTTCATGTAACGTTTCGTAAGTTAAAGATGCGAATAGACCAAGTTATGTTTTAAATTGCACAAAAACGTCAAAAGCTCCTCTATGGAGAGATTTGAGCAATTCCAAAGCATCAATGTCGACCGTTGTACTCTATTTAGTGCTCTTCCAAGTTTAACATGCTAGTTTAGCCTTCATGCAACGTTTCGTAAGTTAAAGATGCAAATAGACCAAGTTAAGTTTGAAATTGCACAAAAACGTGAAAAGCTCCTCTATGGAGAGAGTTGAGCAATTCCAAAGCATCAATGTGGACCGTTGTACTCTATTTAGTGCTCTTACAAGTCTAACTTGCTATTTGAGGCCTTCGTGCCACGTTTCGTAAGTTAAAGAAGCGAATAGACCAAGTATACGTTTGAAATTGCACAAAACGTCAAAAGCTCCTCTATGGAGAGATTTGAGCAATTCCAAAGCATCAATGTCGACCGTTGTACTCTATTTAGTGCTCTTCCAAGTTTAACATGCTAGTTTAGCCTTCATGCAACGTTTCGTAAGTTAAAGATGCGAATAGACCAAGTTATGTTTGAAATTGCATAAAAACGTGAAAAGTTCCTCTATGGAGAGAGTTGAGCAATTCAAGCATCAATGTGGACCGTTGTACTCTATTTAGTGCTCTTACAAGTCTAACTTGCTAGTTGAGCCTTCGTGCCACGTTCGTAAGTTGAAGATGCGAATGGACCAAGTTACGTTTGAAATTGCACAACAACGTCAAAAGCTCCTCTATGGAGAGAGTTGGGAAATTCCAAAGCATCGATGTGGACCGTTGTACTCTATTTAGTGTTGTTACAGGTCTAACTTGCTAGTTGAGCCTTCGTGCCACGTTTCGTAAGGTAAAGACGCGAATAGACCAAGTTATGTTTGAAATTGCACAAAAATGTCAAAAGCTCCTCTATGGAGAGAGTTGAACAATTCCAAAGCATCAATTTGGACCGTTTGTACTCTATTTAGTGCTCTTACAAGTCTAACTTGCTAGTTTAGCCTTCATGTAACGTTTCGTAAGTTAAAGATGCGAATAGACCAAGTAATGTTTTAAATTGCACAAAAACGTCAAAAGCTCCTCTATGGAGAGAGTTGAGCAATTCCAAAGCATCAATGTGGACCGTTGTACTCTATTTAGTGCTCTTACAAGTCTAACTTGCTAGTTGAGCATTCGTGCCACGTTTCGTAAGCTAAAGATGCGAATAGACCAAATTATGTTTGAAATTGGACAAAAACGTGAAAAGCTCCTCTATGGAGAGAGTTGAGCAATTCTAAAGCATCATGTGGACCGTTGTACTCCATTTAGTGCTCTTACAAGTCTAACTTGCTAGTTTAGCCTTCATGCAACGTTTCGTAAGTTAAAGATGCGAATAGACCAAGTTATATTTGAAATTGCACAAAAACGTCAAAAGCTCCTCTATGGAGAGAGTTGAGCAATTCCAAAGCATCAATGTGAACCGTTGTACTCTATTTAGTGCTCTTACAAGTCTAACTTGCTAGCTTAGTCTTTATGTAACGTTTCGTAAGTTAAAGATGCGAATAGACCAAGTTATGTTTTAAATTGCACAAAAACGTCAAAAGCTCCTCTATGGAGAGATTTGAGCAATTCCAAAGCATCAATGTCGACCGTTGTACTCTATTTAGTGCTCTTCCAAGTTTAACATGCTAGTTTAGCCTTCATGCAACGTTTCGTAAGTTAAAGATGCAAATAGACCAAGTTAAGTTTGAAATTGCACAAAAACGTGAAAAGCTCCTCTATGGAGAGAGTTGAGCAATTCCAAAGCATCAATGTGGACCGTTGTACTCTATTTAGTGCTCTTACAAGTCTAACTTGCTATTTGAGCCTTCGTGCCACGTTTCGTAAGTTAAAGAAGCGAATAGACCAAGTTACGTTTGAAATTGCACAAAAACGTCAAAAGCTCCTCTATGGAGAGATTTGAGCAATTCCAAAGCATCAATGTCGACCGTTGTACTCTATTTAGTGCTCTTCCAAGTTTAACATGCTAGTTTAGCCTTCATGCAACGTTTCGTAAGTTAAAGATGCGAATAGACCAAGTTATGTTTGAAATTGCATAAAAACGTGAAAAGTTCCTCTATGGAGAGAGTTGAGCAATTCCAAAGCATCAATGTGGACCGTTGTACTCTATTTAGTGCTCTTACAAGTCTAACTTGCTAGTTGAGCCTTCGTGCCACGTTTCGTAAGTTGAAGATGCGAATGGACCAAGTTACGTTTGAAATTGCACAACAACGTCAAAAGCTCCTCTATGGAGAGAGTTGGGAAATTCCAAAGCATCGATGTGGACCGTTGTACTCTATTTAGTGTTGTTACAGGTCTAACTTGCTAGTTGAGCCTTCGTGCCACGTTTCGTAAGGTAAAGACGCGAATAGACCAAGTTATGTTTGAAATTGCACAAAAATGTCAAAAGCTCCTCTATGGAGAGAGTTGAACAATTCCAAAGCATCAATTTGGACCGTTGTACTCTATTTAGTGCTCTTACAAGTCTAACTTGCTAGTTTAGCCTTCATGTAACGTTTCGTAAGTTAAAGATGCGAATAGACCAAGTAATGTTTTAAATTGCACAAAAACGTCAAAAGCTCCTCTATGGAGAGAGTTGAGCAATTCCAAAGCATCAATGTGGACCGTTGTACTCTATTTAGTGCTCTTACAAGTCTAACTTGCTAGTTGAGCATTCGTGCCACGTTTCGTAAGCTAAAGATGCGAATAGACCAAATTATGTTTGAAATTGGACAAAAACGTGAAAAGCTCCTCTATGGAGAGAGTTGAGCAATTCTAAAGCATCATGTGGACCGTTGTACTCTATTTAGTGCTCTTACAAGTCTAACTTGCTAGTTTAGCCTTCGTGCCACGTTTCGTAAGGTAAAGACGCGAATAGACGAAGTTATGTTTGAAATTGCATAAAAACGTGAAAAGCTCCTCTATGGAGAGATTTGAGCAATTCCAAAGCATCAATGTGGACCGTTGTACACTATTTCGTGCTCTTACAAGTCTAAATTGCTAGTTTAGCCTTCGTGCAACGTTTCGTAAGTTAAAGATGCGAATAGACCAAGTTAAGTATGAAATTGCACAACAACGTCAAAAGCTCCTCCATGGAGAGAGTTGAGCAATTCCAAATCATCAATGTGGACCGTTGTACTCTATTTCGTGCTCTTACAAGTCTAACTTGCTAGTTTAGCCTTCGTGCAAGGTTTCGTAAGTTAAAGATGCGAATAGACCAAGTTAAGTTTGAAATTGCACAACAACGTCAAAAAGCTTTTCTATCGAGAGAGTTGAGCAATTCCAAAGCATCAATGTGGACCGTTGTACTCTATTTAGTGCTCTTACAAGTTTAACTTGCTAGTTTAGCCTTTATGCAACGTTTCGTAAGTTACAGATGCGAATAGACCAACTTATGTTTGAAATTGCACAAAAACGTGAAAAGCTCCTCTATGGAGAGAGTTGAGCAATTCCAAAGCATCAATGTGAACCGTTGTACTCCATTTAGTGCTCTTACAAGTCTAACTTGCTAGTTGAGCCTTCGTGCCACGTTTCGTAAGTTAAAGATGCGAATAGACCAAGTTACGTTTGAAATTGCATAACAACGTCAAAAGCTCCTCTATGGAGAGAGTTGAGAAATTCCAAAGCATCGATGTGGACCGTTGTACTCTATTTAGTGATCTTACAAGTCTAACTTGCTAGTTGAGCCTTCGTGCCACGTTTCGTAAGTTAAAGATGCGAATAGACCAAGTTACGTTTGAAATTGCACAACAATGTCAAAAGCTCCTCTATGGAGAGAGTTGAGAAATTCCAAAGCATCGATGTGGACCGTTGTACTCTATTTAGTGATCTTACAAGTCTAACTTGCTAGTTGAGCCTTCGTGCCACGTTTCGTAAGGTAAAGACGCGAATAGACCAAGTTATGTTTGAAATTGCACAAAAACGTGAAAAGCTCCTCTATGGAGAGAGTTGAGCAATTCCAAAGCATCAATGTCGACCGTTGTACTCTATTTAGTGCTCTTACAAGTCTAACTTGCTAGTTTAGCCTTCCTGCCACGTTTCGTAAGTTAAAGACGCGAATAGACCAAGTTACGTTTGAAATTGCACAACAACGTCAAAAGCTCCTCTATGGAGAGAGTTGAGCAATTCCAAAGCATCGATGTGGACCGTTGTACTCTATTTAGTGCTCTTACAAGTCTAACTTGCTAGTTGAGCCTTCGTGCCACGTTTCGTAAGGTAAAGACGCGAATAGATCAAGTTATGTTTGAAATTGTACAAAAACGTGAAAAGCTCCTCTATGGAGAGAATTGAGCAATTCCAAAGCATCAATGTCGACCGTTGTACTCTACTTAGTGCTCTTACAAGTCTAACTTGCTAGTTTGCAACGTTTCGTAAGTTAAAGATGCGAATAGACCAAGTGATGTTTGAAATTGCACAAAAAAGTCAACAGCTCCTCTATGGAGAGAGTTGAGCAATTCCAAAGCATCAATGTGGACCGTTGTACTCAATTTAGTGCTCTTACAAGTCTAACTTGCTAGTTTAGCCTTCATGCAACGTTTCGTAAGTTAAAGATGCGAATAGACCAAGTTACGTTTGAAATTGCACAACAATGTCAAAAGCTCCTCTATGGAGAGAGTTGAGCAATTCCAAAGCATCGATGTGGACCGTTGTACTCTATTTAGTGCTCTTACAAGTCTAACTTGCTAGTTGAGCCTCCGTGCCATGTTTCGTAAGTTAAAGATGCGAATAGACCAAGTTACGTTTGAAATTGCACAACAACGTCAAAAGCTCCTCTATGGAGAGAGTTGAGCAATTCCAAAGCATCGATGTGGACCGTTGTACTCTATTTAGTGCTCTTACAAGTCTAACTTGCTAGTTGAGCCTTCGTGCCACGTTTCGTAAGTTGAAGATGCGAATGGACCAAGTTACGTTTGAAATTGCACAACAACGTCAAAAGCTCCTCAATGGAGAAATTTGGGCAATTCCAAAGCATCGATGTGGACCGTTGTACTCTATTTAGTGTTGTTACAGGTCTAACTTGCTAGTTGAGCCTTCGTGCCACGTTTCGTAAGGTAAAGACGCGAATAGACCAAGTTATGTTTGAAATTGCACAAAAATGTCAAAAGCTCCTCCATGGAGAGAGTTGAACAATTCCAAAGCATCAATTTGGACCGTTGTACTCTATTTAGTGCTCTTACAAGTCTAACTTGCTAGTTTAGCCTTCATGTAACGTTTCGTAAGTTAAAGATGCGAATAGACCATGTAATGTTTTAAATTGCACAAAAACGTCAAAAGCTCCTCTATGGAGAGAGTTGAGCAATTCCAAAGCATCAATGTGGACCGTTGTACTCTATTTAGTGCTCTTACAAGTCTAACTTGCTAGTTGAGCATTCGTGCCACGTTTCGTAAGCTAAAGATGCGAATAGACCAAGTTATGTTTGAAATTGCACAAAAACGTGAAAAGCTCCTCTATGGAGAGAGTTGAGCAATTCCAAAGCATCATGTGGACCGTTGTACTCTATTTAGTGCTCTTACAAGTCTAACTTGCTAGTTTAGCCTTCGTGCCACGTTTCGTAAGGTAAAGACGCGAATAGACGAAGTTATGTTTGAAATTGCATAAAAACGTGAAAAGCTCCTCTATGGCGAGATTTGAGCAATTCCAAAGCATCAATGTGGACCGTTGTACTCTATTTAGTGCTCTTACAAGTTTAACTTGCTAGTTTAGCCTTTATGCAACGTTTCGTAAGTTAAAGATGCGAATAGACCAACTTATGTTTGAAATTGCACAAAAACGTGAAAAGCTCCTCTATGGAGAGAGTTGAGCAATTCCAAAGCATCAATGTGAACCGTTGTACTCCATTTAGTGCTCTTACAAGTCTAACTTGCTAGTTGAGCCTTCGTGCCACGTTTCGTAAGTTAAAGATGCGAATAGACCAAGTTACGTTTGAAATTGCACAACAACGTCAAAAGCTCCTCTATGGAGAGAGTTGAGCAATTCCAAAGCATCGATGTGGACCGTTGTACTCTATTTAGTGCTCTTACAAGTCTAACTTGCTAGTTGAGCCTTCGTGCCACGTTTCGTAAGTTAAAGACTGCGAATAGACCAAGTTATGTTTGAAATTGCACAAAAACGTGTCAAAAGCTCCTCTATGGAGAGAGTTGAGCAATTCCAAAGCATCGAATGTGGACCGTTGTACTCTATTTAGTGCTCTTACAAGTCTAACTTGCTAGTTTAGCCTTCCGTGCCACGTTTCGTAAGTTAAAGACGCAAATAGACGAAGTTATGTTTGAAATTGCACAACAACGTCAAAAGCTCCTCTATGGAGAGAGTTGAGCAATTCCAAAGCATCGATGTGGACCGTTGTACTCTATTTAGTGCTCTTACAAGTCTAACTTGCTAGTTGAGCCTTCGTGCCACGTTTCGTAAGGTAAAGACGCGAATAGACCAAGTTATGTTTGAAATTGCACAAAAACGTGAAAAGCTCCTCTATGGAGAGAGTTGAGCAATTCCAAAGCATCAATGTCGACCGTTGTACTCTATTTAGTGCTCTTACAAGTCTAACTTGCTAGTTGAGCCTTCGTGCCACGTTTCGTAAGTTAAAGATGCGAATAGACCAAGTTACGTTTGAAATTGCACAACAACGTCAAAAGCTCCTCTATGGAGAGAGTTGAGCAATTCCAAAGCATCGATGTGGACCGTTGTACTCTATTTAGTGCTCTTACAAGTCTAACTTGCTAGTTTAGCCTTCCTGCCACGTTTCGTAAGTTAAAGACGCGAATAGACCAAGTTACGTTTGAAATTGCACAACAACGTCAAAAGCTCCTCTATGGAGAGAGTTGAGCAATTCCAAAGCATCGATGTGGACCGTTGTACTCTATTTAGTGCTCTTACAAGTCTAACTTGCTAGTTGAGCCTTCGTGCCACGTTTCGTAAGGTAAAGACGCGAATAGACCAAGTTATGTTTGAAATTGCACAAAAACGTGAAAAGCTCCTCTATGGAGAGAGTTGAGCAATTCCAAAGCATCGAATGTCGGACCGTTGTACTCTATTTAGTGCTCTTACAAGTCTAACTTGCTAGTTTAGCCTTCCTGCCACGTTTCGTAAGTTAAAGATCGCGAATAGACCAAGTTACGTTTGAAATTGCACAACAACGTCAAAAGCTCCTCTATGGAGAGAGTTGAGCAATTCCAAAGCATCGATGTGGACCGTTGTACTCTATTTAGTGCTCTTACAAGTCTAACTTGCTAGTTGAGCCTTCGTGCCACGTTTCGTAAGTTAAAGATGCGAATAGACCAAGTTACTGTTTGAAATTGCACAACAACGTCAAAAGCTCCTCTATGGAGAGAGTTGAGCAATTCCAAAGCATCAATGTGGACCGTTGTACTCTATTTAGTGCTCTTACAAGTCTAACTTGCTAGTTTAGCCTTCATGCAACGTTTCGTAAGTTAAAGATGCGAATAGACCAAGTTATGTTTGAAATTGCACAAAAACGTCAAAAGCTCCTCTATGGAGAGAGTTGAGCAATTCCAAAGCATCAATGTGGACCGTTGTACTCTATTTAGTGCTCTTACAAGTCTAACTTGCTAGTTTAGGCTTCGTGCCACGTTTCGTAAGTAAAGATGCGAATAGACCAAGTTACGTTTGAAATTGCACAAAAACGTCAAAAGCTCCTCTATGGAGAGAGTTGAGCAATTCCAAAGCATCAATGTGGACCGTTGTACTCTATTTAGTGCTCTTACAAGTCTAACTTGCTAGTTGAGCCTTCGTGCCACGTTTCGTAAGTTAAAGATGCGAATAGACCAAGTTACGTTTGAAATTGCACAACAACGTCAAAAGCTCCTCTATGGAGAGAGTTGAGCAATTCCAAAGCATCGATGTGGACCGTTGTACTTTATTTAGTGCTCTTACAAGTCTAACTTGCTAGTTTAGCCTTCGTGCCACGTTTCGTAAGTTAAAGATGCGAACAGACCAAGTTACGTTTGAAATTGCACAACAACGTCAAAAGCTCCTCTATGGAGAGAGTTGAGCAATTCCAAAGCATCGATGTGGACCGTTGTACTCTATTTAGTGCTCTTACAAGTCTAACTTGCTAGTTGAGCCTTCGTGCCACGTTTCGTAAGGTAAAGACGCGAATAGACCAAGTTATGTTTGAAATTGCACAAAAACTGTCAAAAGCTCCTCTATGGAGAGAGTTGAGCAATTCCAAAGCATCAATGTGGACCGTTGTACTCTATTTAGTGCTCTTACAAGTCTAACTTGCTAGTTTAGCCTTCATGCAACGTTTCGTAAGTTAAAGATGCGAATAGACCAAGTTACTGTTTGAAATTGCACAAAAACGTCAAAAGCTCCTCTATGGAGAGAGTTGAGCAATTCCAAAGCATCGAATGTGGACCGTTGTACTCTATTTAGTGCTCTTACAAGTCTAACTTGCTAGTTGAGCCTTCGTGCCACGTTTCGTAAGGTAAAGACTGCGAATAGACCAAGTTATGTTTGAAATTGCACAAAAACGTGAAAAGCTCCTCTATGGAGAGAGTTGAGCAATTCCAAAGCATCGATGTGGACCGTTGTACTCTATTTAGTGCTCTTACAAGTCTAACTTGCTAGTTTAGCCTTCGTGCCACGTTTCGTAAGGTAAAGACGCGAATAGACCAAGTTATGTTTGAAATTGCACAAACAACGTGAAAAGCTCCTCTATGGAGAGAGTTGAGCAATTCCAAAGCATCAATGTGGACCGTTGTACATCTATTTAGTGCTCTTACAAGTCTAACTTGCTAGTTTAGCCTTCGTGCCACGTTTCGTAAGGTAAAGACGCGAATAGACCAAGTTACGTTTGAAATTGCACAACAAACGTCAAAAGCTCCTCTATGGAGAGAGTTGAGCAATTCCAAAGCATGAATGTGGACCGTTGTACTCTATTTAGTGCTCTTACAAGTCTAACTTGCTAGTTTAGCCTTCCTGCCACGTTTCGTAAGTTAAAGACGCGAATAGACCAAGTTACGTTTGAAATTGCACAACAACGTCAAAAGCTCCTCTATGGAGAGAATTGAGCAATTCCAAAGCATCGATGTGGACCGTTGTACTCTATTTAGTGCTCTTACAAGTCTAACTTGCTAGTTGAGCCTTCGTGCCACGTTTCGTAAGGTAAAGACGCGAATAGATCAAGTTATGTTTGAAATTGTACAAAAACGTGAAAAGCTCCTCTATGGAGAGAGTTGAGCAATTCCAAAGCATCAATGTGGACCGTTGTACTCTATTTAGTGCTCTTACAAGTCTAACTTGCTTAGCCTTCTGCAACGTTTCGTAAGTTAAAGATGCGAATAGACCAAGTTATGTTTGAAATTGCACAAACAAAGTCAAAAGCTCCTCTATGGAGAGAGTTGAGCAATTCCAAAGCATCAATGTGGACCGTTGTACTCTATTTAGTGCTCTTACAAGTCTAACTTGCTAGTTGAGCCTTCGTGCCAACGTTTCGTAAGTTAAAGATGCGAATAGACCAAGTTACGTTTGAAATTGCACAACAACGTCAAAAGCTCCTCTATGGAGAGAGTTGAGCAATTCCAAAGCATCGATGTGGACCGTTGTACTCTATTTAGTGCTCTTACAAGTCTAACTTGCTAGTTGAGCCTTCGTGCCACGTTTCGTAAGTTAAAGATGCGAATAGACCAAGTTACGTTTGAAATTGCACAACAACGTCAAAAGCTCCTCTATGGAGAGAGTTGAGCAATTCCAAAGCATCGATGTGGACCGTTGTACTCTATTTAGTGCTCTTACAAGTCTAACTTGCTAGTTTAGCCTTCGTGCAACGTTTCGTAAGTTAAAGATGCGAATAGACCAAGTTATGTTTTAAATTGCACAAAAACGTGAAAAGCTCCTCTATGGAGAGAGTTGAGCAATTCCAAAGCATCAATGTGGACCGTTGTACTCTATTTAGTGTTCTTACAAGTCTAACTTTCTAGTTGAGCCTTCGTGCCACGTTTCGTAAGTTAAAGATGCGAATAGACCAAGTTATGTTTGAAATTGCACAAAAACGTGAAAAGCTCCTCTATGGAGAGAGTTGAGCAATTCCAAAGCATCAATGTGGACCGTTGTACTCTATTTAGTGCTCTTACAAGTCTAACTTGCTAGTTTAGCCTTCGTGCAACGTTTCGTAAGTTAAAGATGCGAATAGACCAAGTTATGTTTTAAATTGCACAAAAACGTGAAAAGCTCCTCTATGGAGAGAGTTGAGCAATTCCAAAGCATCAATATGGACCGTTGTACTCTATTTAGTGCTCTTACAAGTCTAACTTGCTAGTTGAGCCTTCGTGCCACGTTTCGTAAGTTAAAGATGCGAATAGACCAAGTTACGTTTGAAATTGCACAACAACGTCAAAAGCTCCTCTATGGAGAGAGTTGAGCAATTCCAAAGCATCGAATGTGGACCGTTGTACTCTATTTAGTGCTCTTACAAGTCTAACTTGCTAGTTGAGCCTTCGTGCCACGTTTCGTAAGTTAAAGATGCGAATAGACCAAGTTACGTTTGAAATTGCACAAAAACGTCGAAAGCTCCTCTATGGAGAGAGTTGAGCAATTCCAAAGCATCAATGTGGACCGTTGTACTCTATTTAGTGCTCTTAAAAGTCTAACTTGCTAGTTGAGCCTTCGTGCCACGTTTCGTAAGTTAAAGACGCGAATAGACCAAGTTACGTTTGAAATTGCACAACAACGTCAAAAGCTCCTCTATGGAGAGAGTTGAGAAATTCCAAAGCATCGATGTGGACCGTTGTACTATATTTAGTGCTCTTACAAGTCTAACTTGCTAGTTTAGCCTTCGTGCCACGTTTCGTAAGTTAAAGACGCGAATAGACCAAGTTATGTTTGAAATTGCACAAAAACGTCAAAAGCTCCTCTATGGAGAGAGTTGAGCAATTCCAAAGCATCGATGTGGACCGTTGTACTCTATTTAGTGCTCTTACAAGTCTAACTTGCTAGTTGAGCCTTCGTGCCACGTTTCGTAAGTTAAAGATGCGAATAGACCAAGTTATGTTTGAAATTGCACAACAATGTCAAAAGCTCCTCTATGGAGAGAGTTGAGCAATTCCAAAGCATCAATGTCGACCGTTGTACTCTATTTAGTGATCTTACAAGTCTAACTTGCTAGTTGAGCCTTCGTGCCACGTTTCGTAAGTTAAAGATGCGAATAGACCAAGTTACGTTTGAAATTGCACAACAATGTCAAAAGCTCCTCTATGGAGAGAGTTGAGCAATTCCAAAGCATCGATGTGGACCGTTGTACTCTATTTAGTGCTCTTACAAGTCTAACTTGCTAGTTTAGCCTTCCTTGCCACGTTTCGTAAGTTAAAGACGCGAATAGACCAAGTTACGTTTGAAATTGCACAACAACGTCAAAAGCTCCTCTATGGAGAGAGTTGAGCAATTCCAAAGCATCGATGTGGACCGTTGTACTCTATTTAGTGCTCTTACAAGTCTAACTTGCTAGTTGAGCCTTCGTGCCACGTTTCGTAAGGTAAAGACGCGAATAGACCAAGTTATGTTTGAAATTGCACAAAAACGTGAAAAGCTCCTCTATGGAGAGAGTTGAGCAATTCCAAAGCATCAATGTCGACCGTTGTACTCTATTTAGTGCTCTTACAAGTCTAACTTGCTAGTTTAGCCTTCCTGCCACGTTTCGTAAGTTAAAGACGCGAATAGACCAAGTTACGTTTGAAATTGCACAACAACGTCAAAAGCTCCTCTATGGAGAGAGTTGAGCAATTCCAAAGCATCGATGTGGACCGTTGTATTCTATTTAGTGCTCTTACAAGCCTAACTTGCTAGTTGAGCCTTCGTGCCACGTTTCGTAAGGTAAAGACGCGAATAGACCAAGTTATGTTTGAAATTGTACAAAAACGTGAAAAGCTCCTCTATGGAGAGAATTGAGCAATTCCAAAGCATCAATGTCGACCGTTGTACTCTACTTAGTGCTCTTACAAGTCTAACTTGCTAGTTTAGCCTTCATGCAACGTTTCGTAAGTTAAAGATGCGAATAGACCAAGTGATGTTTGAAATTGCACAAAAAAGTCAACAGCTCCTCTATGGAGAGAGTTGAGCAATTCCAAAGCATCAATGTGGACCGTTGTACTCAATTTAGTGCTCTTACAAGTCTAACTTGCTAGTTTAGCCTTCATGCAACGTTTCGTAAGTTAAAGATGCGAATAGACCAAGTTACGTTTGAAATTGCACAACAATGTCAAAAGCTCCTCTATGGAGAGAGTTGAGCAATTCCAAAGCATCGATGTGGACCGTTGTACTCTATTTAGTGCTCTTACAAGTCTAACTTGCTAGTTGAGCCTCCGTGCCATGTTTCGTAAGTTAAAGATGCGAATAGACCAAGTTACGTTTGAAATTGCACAACAACGTCAAAAGCTCCTCTATGGAGAGAGTTGAGCAATTCCAAAGCATCGATGTGGACCGTTGTACTCTATTTAGTGCTCTTACAAGTCTAACTTGCTAGTTGAGCCTTCCGTGCCACGTTTCATAAGTTAAGATGCGAATAGGACCAAGTTACGTTTGAAATTGCACAACAACGTCAAAAGCTCCTCTATGGAGAGAATTTGGAGCAATTCCAAAGCATCGATGTGGACCGTTGTACTCTATTTAGTGCTCTTACAAGTCTAACTTGCTAGTTGAGCCTTCGTGCCACGTTTCGTAAGGTAAAGACGCGAATAGACCAAGTTATGTTTGAAATTGCACAAAAATGTCAAAAGCTCCTCCTATGGAGAGAGTTGAGCAATTCCAAAGCATCAATGTGGACCGTTGTACTCTATTTAGTGCTCTTACAAGTCTAACTTGCTAGTTTAGCCTTCATGTCACGTTTCGTAAGTTAAAGATGCGAATAGACCAATGTTACTGTTTGAAATTGCACAAAAACGTCAAAAGCTCCTCTATGGAGAGAGTTGAGCAATTCCAAAGCATCAATGTGGACCGTTGTACTCTATTTAGTGCTCTTACAAGTCTAACTTGCTAGTTGAGCCTTCGTGCCACGTTTCGTAAGGTAAAGACTGCGAATAGACCAAGTTATGTTTGAAATTGCACAAAAACGTGAAAAGCTCCTCTATGGAGAGAGTTGAGCAATTCCTAAAGCATCGATGTGGACCGTTGTACTCTATTTAGTGCTCTTACAAGTCTAACTTGCTAGTTTAGCCTTCGTGCCACGTTTCGTAAGTTAAAGACGCGAATAGACCAAGTTATGTTTGAAATTGCACAACAACGTGAAAAAGCTCCTCTATGGAGAGAGTTGAGCAATTCCAAAGCATCAATGTGGACCGTTGTACTCTATTTAGTGCTCTTACAAGTCTAACTTGCTAGTTTAGCCTTCGTGCAACGTTTCGTAAGTTAAAGAGCGAATAGACCAAGTTATGTTTGAAATTGCACAACAAACGTGAAAAGCTCCTCTATGGAGAGAGTTGAGCAATTCCAAAGCATCAATGTGGACCGTTGTACTCTATTTAGTGCTCTTACAAGTCTAACTTGCTAGTTTAGCCTTCGTGCAACGTTTCGTAAGTTAAAGATGCGAATAGACCAAGTTACGTTTGAAATTGCACAACAACGTCAAAAAGCTCCTCTATGGAGAGAGTTGAGCAATTCCAAAGCATCGAATGTGGACCGTTGTACTCTATTTAGTGCTCTTACAAGTCTAACTTGCTAGTTGAGCCTTCGTGCCACGTTTCGTAAGGTAAAGACTGCGAATAGACCAAGTTATGTTTGAAATTGCACAAAAACGTGAAAAGCTCCTCTATGGAGAGAGTTGAGCAATTCCAAAGCATCAATGTGGACCGTTGTACTCTATTTAGTGCTCTTACAAGTCTAACTTGCTAGTTTAGCCTTCGTGCCACGTTTCGTAAGTTAAAGATGCGAATAGACCAAGTTAAGTTTGAAATTGCACAACAACGTCAAAAGCTTCCTCTATGGAGAGAGTTGAGCAATTCCAAAGCATCAATGTGGACCGTTGTACTCTATTTAGTGCTCTTACAAGTTCTAACTTGCTAGTTTAGCCTTCAGTGCAACGTTTCGTAAGTTAAAGATGCGAATAGACCAAGTTATGTTTGAAATTGCACAAAAACGTGAAAAGCTCCTCTATGGAGAGAGTTGAGCAATTCCAAAGCATCAATGTGGACCGTTGTACTCTATTTAGTGCTCTTACAAGTCTAACTTGCTAGTTGAGCCTCCGTGCCATGTTTCGTAAGTTAAAGATGCGAATAGACCAAGTTACGTTTGAAATTGCACAACAACGTCAAAAGCTCCTCTATGGAGAGAGTTGAGAAATTCCAAAGCATCGATGTGGACCGTTGTACTCTATTTAGTGCTCTTACAAGTCTAACTTGCTAGTTGAGCCTTCGTGCCACGTTTCGTAAGTTAAAGATGCGAATAGACCAAGTTACGTTTGAAATTGCACAACAATGTCAAAAGCTCCTCTATGGAGAGAGTTGAGCAATTCCAAAGCATCGATGTGGACCGTTGTACTCTATTTAGTGTTGTTACAGGTCTAACTTGCTAGTTTAGCCTTCGTGCCACGTTTCGTAAGTTAAAGAAGCGAATAGACCAAGTTACGTTTGAAATTGCACAAAAACGTCAAAAGCTCCTCTATGGAGAGAGTTGAGCAATTCCAAAGCATCGATGTGGACCGTTGTACTCTATTTAGTGCTCTTACAAGTCTAACTTGCTAGTTTGAGCCTTCGTGCCACGTTTCGTAAGTTGAAGATGCGAATAGACCAAGTTAAGTTATGAAATTGCACAACAACGTCAAAAGCTCCTCTATGGAGAGAGTTGAGCAATTCCAAAGCATCAATGTGGACCGTTGTACTCTATTTAGTGCTCTTACAAGTCTAACTTCGCTAGTTTAGCCTTCGTGCCACGTTTCGTAAGTAAAGATGCGAATAGACCAAGTTAAGTTTGAAATTGCACAACAACGTCAAAAGCTTCCTCTATGGAGAGAGTTGAGCAATTCCAAAGCATCAATGTGGACCGTTGTACTCTATTTAGTGCTCTTACAAGTCTAACTTGCTAGTTTAGCCTTATGCAACGTTTCGTAAGTTAAAGATGCGAATAGACCAAGTTATGTTTGAAATTGCACAAAAACGTGAAAAGCTCCTCTATGGAGAGAGTTGAGCAATTCCAAAGCATCAATGTGACCGTTGTACTCTATTTAGTGCTCTTACAAGTATAACTTGCTAGTTGAGCCTTCGTGCCACGTTTCGTAAGTTAAAGATGCGAATAGACCAAGTTAAGTTTGAAATTGCACAACAACGTCAAAAAGCTTTCTCTATCGGAGAGAGTTGAGCAATTCCAAAGCATCAATGTGGACCGTTGTACTCTATTTAGTGCTCTTACAAGTTTAACTTGCTAGTTGAGCCTTCGTGCAACGTTTCGTAAGTTAAAGATGCGAATAGACCAAGTTATGTTTGAAATTGCACAACAACGTGCAAAAGCTCCTCTATGGAGAGAGTTGAGCAATTCCAAAGCATCGATGTGGACCGTTGTACTCTATTTAGTGCTCTTACAAGTCTAACTTGCTAGTTGAGCCTTCGTGCCACGTTTCGTAAGTTAAAGATGCGAATAGACCAAGTTACGTTTGAAATTGCACAACAACGTCAAAAGCTCCTCTATGGAGAGAGTTGAGCAATTCCAAAGCATCGATGTGGACCGTTGTACTCTATTTAGTGATCTTACAAGTCTAACTTGCTAGTTGAGCCTTCGTGCCACGTTTCGTAAGTTAAAGATGCGAATAGACCAAGTTACGTTTGAAATTGCACAACAATGTCAAAAGCTCCTCTATGGAGAGAGTTGAGCAATTCCAAAGCATCGATGTGGACCGTTGTACTCTATTTAGTGCTCTTACAAGTCTAACTTGCTAGTTTAGCCTTCTTGCCACGTTTCGTAAGTTAAAGACGCGAATAGACCAAGTTACGTTTGAAATTGCACAACAACGTCAAAAGCTCCTCTATGGAGAGAGTTGAGAAATTCCAAAGCATCGATGTGGACCGTTGTACTCTATTTAGTGATCTTACAAGTCTAACTTGCTAGTTGAGCCCTCGTGCCACGTTTCGTAAGTTAAAGATGCGAATAGACCAAGTTACGTTTGAAATTGCACAACAATGTCAAAAGCTCCTCTATGGAGAGAGTTGAGCAATTCCAAAGCATCGATGTGGACCGTTGTACTCTATTTAGTGTTGTTACAGGTCTAACTTGCTAGTTTAGCCTTCGTGCCACGTTTCGTAAGTTAAAGAAGCGAATAGACCAAGTTACGTTTGAAATTGCACAAAAACGTCAAAAGCTCCTCTATGGAGAGAGTTGAGCAATTCCAAAGCATCGATGTGGACCGTTGTACTCTATTTAGTGCTCTTACAAGTCTAACTTGCTGGTTTAGCCTTCGTGCCACGTTTCGTAAGTTGAAGATGCGAATAGACCAAGTTAAGTATGAAATTGCACAACAACGTCAAAAGCTCCTCCATGGAGAGAGTTGAGCAATTCCAAATCATCAATGTGGACCGTTGTACTCTATTTCGTGCTCTTACAAGTCTAACTTGCTAGTTTAGCCTTCGTGCAACGTTTCGTAAGTTAAAGATGCGAATAGACCAAGTTAAGTTTGAAATTGCACAACAACGTCAAAAAGCTTTTCTATCGAGAGAGTTGAGCAATTCCAAAGCATCAATGTGGACCGTTGTACTCTATTTAGTGCTCTTACAAGTTAAGTTGCTAAGTTTAGCCTTTATGCAACGTTTCGTAAGTTAAAGATGCGAATAGACCAACTTATGTTTGTAAATTGCACACAAAAACGTGAAAAGCTCCTCTATGGAGAGAGTTGAGCAATCCAAAGCATCAATGTGAACCGTGTACTCTATTTAGTGCTCTTACAAGTCTAACTTGCTAGTTGAGCCTTCGTGCCACGTTTCGTAAGTTAAAGATGCGAATAGACCAAGTTACGTTTGAAATTCGCACAACAACGTCAAAAGCTCCTCTATGGAGCGAGTTGAGAAATTCCAAAGCATCGATGTGGACCGTTGTACTCTATTTAGTGATCTTACAAGTCTAAACTTGCTAGTTGAGCCTTCGTGCCACGTTTCGTAAGGTAAAGATGCGAATAGACCAAGTTACGTTTGAACATTGCACAACAATGTCAAAAGCTCCTCTATGGAGAGAGTTTGAGCAATTCCAAAGCATCGAATGTGGACCGTTGACTCTATTTAGTGCTCTTACAAGTCTAACTTGCTAGTTTAGCCTTCCTGCCACGTTTCGTAAGTTAAAGACGCGAATAGACCAAGTTACGTTTTGAAATCGCACAAACAACGTCAAAAGCTCCTCTATGGAGAGAGTTGAGCAATTCCAAAGCATCGATGTGGACCGTTGTACTCTATTTAGTGCTCTTACAAGTTAACTTGCTAGTTGAGCCTTCGTGCCACGTTCGTAAGGTAAAGACGCGAATAGACCAAGTTATGTTTGAAATGCACAAAACAGTGAAAAGCTCCTCTATGGAGAGAGTTGAGCAATTCCAAAGCATCAATGTGGACCGTTGTACTCTATTTAGTGCTCTTACAAGTCTAACTTGCTAGTTTAGCCTTCTGCCACGTTTCGTAAGTTAAAGATGCGAATAGACCAAGTTATGTTTGAAATTGCACAACCGTCAAAAGCTCCTCTATGGAGAGATTGAGCAATTCCAAAGCATCGATGTGGACCGTTGTACTCTATTTAGTGCTCTTACAAGTCTAACTTGCTAGTTGAGCCTTCGTGCCACGTTTCGTAAGTTAAAGATGCGAATAGACCAAGTTATTTGAAATTGCACAAAAACGTGAAAAGCTCCTCTATGGAGAGAGTTGAGCAATTCCAAAGCATGAATGTGGACCGTTGTACTATTTAGTGCTCTTACAAGTCTAACTTGCTAGTTTAGCCTTCTGCCACGTTTCGTAAGTTAAAGACGCGAATAGACCAAGTTACGTTTGAAATTGCACAACAACGTCAAAAGCTCCTCTATGGAGAGAGTTGAGCAATTCCAAAGCATCGATGTGGACCGTTGTACTCTATTTAGTGCTCTTACAAGTCTAACTTGCTAGTTGAGCCTTCGTGCCACGTTTCGTAAGTAAAGACGCGAATAGACCAAGTTATGTTTGAAATTGCACAAAAACGTGAAAAGCTCCTCTATGGAGAGAGTTGAGCAATTCCAAAGCATAATGTGGACCGTTGTACTCTATTTAGTGCTCTTACAAGTCTAACTTGCTAGTTTAGCCTTCTGCCACGTTTCGTAAGTTAAAGACGCGAATAGACCAAGTTAGTTTGAAATTGCACAACAACGTCAAAAGCTCCTCTATGGAGAGATTGAGCAATTCCAAAGCATCGATGTGGACCGTTGTACTCTATTTAGTGCTCTTACAAGTCTAACTTGCTAGTTGAGCCTTCGTGCCACGTTTCGTAAGTAAAGAGCGAATAGACCAAGTTATGTTTGAAATTGCACAAAAACGTGCAAAAGCTCCTCTATGGAGAGAGTTGAGCAATTCCAAAGCATCAATGTGGACCGTTGTACTCTATTTAGTGCTCTTACAAGTCTAACTTGCTAGTTTAGCCTTCGTGCCACGTTTCGTAAGTTAAAGATGCGAATAGACCAAGTTACGTTTGAAATTGCAAAACAACGTCAAAAGCTCCTCTATGGAGAGAGTTGAGCAATTCCAAAGCATCGATGTGGACCGTTGTACTCTATTTAGTGCTCTTACAAGTCTAACTTGCTAGTTGAGCCTTCGTGCCACGTTTCGTAAGTTAAAGATGCGAATAGACCAAGTTATGTTTGAAATTGCACAAACGTGAAAAGCTCCTCTATGGAGAGAGTTGAGCAATTCCAAAGCATCGATGTGGACGTTGTACTCTATTAGTGCTCTTACAAGT
>NW_024056406.1:0-55000 GCF_013401445.1 Tripterygium wilfordii
CTAGTTTAGCTTTTTGGTACATCGTTTCGTTAGGTAAAGAAGCCATAGACCAAGTTTGTTCCAAAATTGCACGAAACGTGAAAAATGTCTTGCGTAGAATTGAGCATTCCTAAGGCATCAAAATGGACTGTTTATACTCTATTTATTGTTCTTTCAAGTCTTAACTTGCTAGTTTAGCTTTTGGACATCGTTTCGTTAGGTAAAGAAGCCAATAGACCAAGTTAAGTTCAAAATTGCATGAACGTGAAAAACTTGTTTTGCATAGAATTGAGCATTCCTAAGGCATCAAATGGACTGTTATACTCTATTTAGTGTTCTTAGAAGCCTTAACTTGCTAGGTTAGCTTTGGGACAATCGTTTCGTTAGGTAAAGAAGCCAATAGACCAAGTTAAGTTCAAAATTGCACGAAAAGTGAAAAAACCTTGTCTATGCATAGAATTGAGCATTCCTAAGGCATCAAAACTGACCGTTATACTCTATTTAGTGTTCTTCGAAGTCTTAACTTGCTAGTTTAGCTTTTGGACATCGTTTCGTTAGGTAAAGAAGCCAATAGACCCAAGTTAATGTTCCAAATTGCATACGAAACGTGAAAAACTTGTCGTTGCGTAGAATTGAGCATTCCTAAGGCATCAAAATAGGACCGGTTATACTCTATTTAGTGTTCTTCGAAAGCCTTAACTTGCTAGTTTAGCTTTTGGACATCGTTTCGTTAGGTAAAGAAGCAATAGACCAAGTTAAGTTCAAAATTGCACGAAACGTGAAAAACTTGTCTATGCATAGAATTGAGGCATTCCTAAGGCATCAAAATGGACAGTTTATACTCTATTTATTGTTCTTCGAAGTCTTAACTTGCTAGTTTAGCTTTTGGACATCGTTCGCTAGGTAAGAAAGCCAATAGACCAAGTTAAGTTCAAAATTGCACGAAACGTGAAAAACTTGTCTATGCATAGAATTGAGCATTCCTAAGGCATCAAAATGGACCGTTATACTCTAGTTATTGTTCTTCGAAGCCTTAACTTGCTAGTTTAGCTTTTGGACATCGTTTCGTTAGGTAAAGAAGCCAATAGACCAAGTTAAGGTTCAAAATTGCACGAAAACGTGAAAAACATTGTCTATGCATAGAATTGAGCATTCCTAAGGCATCAAAATGGACCGTTATACTCTAGTTATTGTGTCTTCGAAGCCTTAACTTGCTAGTTTTAGCTTTTGGACATCGTTTCGCTTAGGTAAAGAAGCCAATAGACCAGTTTAGTTCAAAATTGCACGAAACTGTGAAAAACTTGTCTATGCATAGAATGTGAGCATTTCCTAAGGCAATCAAAATGGACCGTTATACTCTATTTAGTGTCTTCGAAGTCTTAACTTGCTAGTTTAGCTTTGAGACATCGTTTCGTTAGGGTAAAGAAGCAATAGACCAAAGTCAAGTTCAAAAATTGCACGAAACGTGAAAAACTTGTCTATGCATAGAATTGAGCATTCCTAAGTAGGCATCGAAATGGACCGTTATACTCTATTTAGTGTTCTTAAGAAGAGTCTTAGCTTGCTAGTTTAGCTTTTGGGCAACGTTTCGTTAGTAAGAAGCCAATAGACCCAAATTAAGTTCAAAATTGCACGAAACGTGAAAAACTTGTCTATGCATAGAATTGAGCATTCCTAAGGCATCAAAATGGACTGTTATACTCTATTTAGTGTTATTCGAAGTCTTAACTTGCTAGTTTAGCTTTTGGCAATCGTTTCGTTAGGTAAAGAAGCCAATAGACCAAGTTAAGTTCCAAATTGCACGAAACGTGAAAAACTTGTCGTATGCAGTAGAATTGAGCATTCCTAAGGCATCAAAAATGGACTGTTATACTCTATTTATTGTTCTTCGAAGCCTTAACTTGCTAGTTTAGCTTTTGGACATCGTTTCGTTAGGTAAAGAAGCCAATAGACCAAGTTAAGTTCAAAATTGCACGAAACAGTGAAAAACTTGTCTATGCATAGAATTAGAGCATTCCTAAGGCATCAAAATGGACTGTTATACTCTATTTAGTGTTCTTAGAAGTCCTTAACTTGCTAGTTTAGCTTTTGGACATCGTTTCGTTAGGTAAAGAAGCCAATAGACCAAGTTAAGTTCAAAATTGCACGAAACGTGAAAAACTTGTCTTGCATAGAATTGAGCATTCCTAAGGCATCAAAATGGACCGTTATACTCTATTTATTGTTCTTCGAAGCCTTAACTTGCTAGTTTAGCTTTTGGGACATCGTTTCGTTAGGTAAAGAAGCCAATAGACCAAGTTAAGTTCAAAATTGCACTGAAACATGAAAAACTTGTCTATGCATAGAATTAAGCATTCCTAAGGCATCGAAATGGACTGTTATACTCTATTTAGTGTTCTTAGAAGCCTTAACTTGCTAGGTTAGCTTTTGGGCAACGTTTCGTTAGGTAAAGAAGCCAATAGACCAAGTTAAGTTCAAAATTGAACGAAAAGTGAAAAACTTGTCTATGCATAGAATTGAGCATTCCTAAGGCATCAAAATGGACCGTTATACTCTATTTAGTGTTCTCCGAAGTCTTAAGCTTGCTAGTTTAGCTTTTGGACATTCGTTCGTTAGGTAAAGAAGCCAATAGACCAAGTTAAGTTCAAAATTGCGCGAAACGTGAAAAACTTGTCTATGCATAGAATTGAGCATTCCTAAGGCATCAAAATAGGACCGTTATACTCTATTTAGTGTTCTTCGAAGTCTTAACTTGCTAGTTTAGCTTTTGGACAATCGTTTCGTTAGGTAAAGAAGCCAATAGACCAAGTTAAGTTCAAAATTGCACGAAAACGTGAAAAAACTTGTCTATGCATAGAATTGAGCATTCCTAAGGCATCAAAATGGACCGTTATACTCTATTTAGTGTTCTTCGAAGTCTTAACTTGCTAGTTTAGCTTTTGGACATCGTTTCGTTAGGTAAAGAAGCCAATAGACCAAGTTATGTTCCAAATTGCACGAAACGTGAAAAACTTGTCGTTGCGTAGAATTGAGCATTCCTAAGGCATCAAAATGGACCGTTATACTCTATTTAGTGTTCTTCGAAGCCTTAACTTGCTAGTTTAGCTTTTGGACATCGTTTCGTTAGGTAAAGAAGCCAATAGACCAAGTTAAGTTCAAAATTGCACGAAACGTGAAAAACTTGTCTATGCATAGAATTGAGCATTCCTAAGGCATCAAAATGGACCGTTATACTCTATTTAGTGCTCTTCGAAGTCTTAACTTGCTAGTTTAGCTTTTGGACATCGTTTCGTTAGGTAAAGAAGCCAATAGACCAAGTTAAGTTCAAAATTGCACGAAACGTGAAAAACTTGTCTATGCATAGAATTGAGCATTCCTAAGGCATCAAAATGGACCGTTATACTCTAGTTATTGTTCTTCGAAGCCTTAACTTGCTAGTTTAGCTTTTGGACATCGTTTCGCTAGGTAAAGAAGCCAATAGACCAAGTTAAGTTCAAAATTGCACGAAACGTGAAAAACTTGTCTATGCATAGAATTGAGCATTCCTAAGGCATCAAAATGGACCGTTATACTCTATTTAGTGATCTTCGAAGTCTTAACTTGCTAGTTTAGCTTTTGGCATCGTTTCGTTAGGTAAAGAAGCCAATAGACCAAGTTAATGTTCCAAATTGCACGAAACGTGAAAAACTTGTCGTATGCGTAGAATTGAGCATTCCTAAGGCATCAAAATGGACCGTTATACTCTAGTTATTGTTCTTCGAAGCCTTAACTTGCTAGTTTAGCTTTTGGACATCGTTTCGCTAGGTAAAGAAGCCAATAGACCAAGTTAAGTTCAAAATTGCACGAAACGTGAAAAACTTGTCTATGCATAGAATTGAGCATTCCTAAGGCATCAAAATGGACCGTTATACTCTATTTAGTGCTCTTCGAAGTCTTAACTTGCTAGTTTAGCTTTTGGACATCGTTTCGTTAGGTAAAGAAGCCAATAGACCAAGTCAAGTTCAAAATTGCACGAAACGTGAAAAACTTGTCTATGCATAGAATTGAGCATTCCTAAGGCATCGAAATGGACCGTTATACTCTATTTAGTGTTCTTAGAAGTCTTAGCTTGCTAGTTTAGCTTTTGGGCAACGTTTCGTTAGGTAAAGAAGCCAATAGACCAAATTAAGTTCAAAATTGCACGAAACGTGAAAAACTTGTCTATGCATAGAATTGAGCATTCCTAAGGCATCAAAATGGACTGTTTTACTCTATTTAGTGTTATTCGAAGTCTTAACTTGCTAGTTTAGCTTTTGGACATCGTTTCGTTAGGTAAAGAAGCCAATAGACCAAGTTATGTTCCAAATTGCACGAAACGTGAAAAACTTGTCGTTGCGTAGAATTGAGCATTCCTAAGGCATCAAAATGGACTGTTATACTCTATTTAGTGTTCTTCGAGGCTTAACTTGCTAGTTTAGGCTTTTGGGACATCGTTTCGTTAGGTAAAGAAGCCAATAGACCAAGTTAAGTTCGAAATTGCATGAAACATGAAAAACTTGTCTATGCATAGAATTAAGCATTCCTAAGGCATCGAAATGGACTGTTATACTCTATTTAGTGTTCTTCGAAGTCTTAACTTGCTAGTTTAGCTTTTAGACATCGTTTCGTTAGGTAAAGAAGCCAAGTAGACCAAGTTAAGTTCAAAATTGCTCGAAACGTGAAAAAACATTGTCTATGCATAAGAATTGAGCATTCCTAAGGCATCAAAATAGACCGTTAGACTCTATTTAGTGTTCTTAGAAGTCTTAGCTTGCTAGTTTAGCTTTTGGGACATCGTTTCGTTAGGTAAAGAAGCCAATAGACCAAGTTAAGTTCAAAATTGCACGAAACGTGAAAAACTTGTCTATGCATAGAATTGAGCATTCCTAAGGCATCAAAATAGGACCGTTATACTCTATTTAGTGTTCTTAGAAGTCTTAACTTGCTAGTTTCTCTTTGGGACATGGTTTCGTTAGGTAAATAAGCCAATAGACCAAGTTAAGTTCAAAATTGCACGAAACGTGAAAAAACTTGTCTATGCATAGAATTGAGCATTCCTAAGGCATCAAAATAGGACCGTTTATAGTCTATTTAGTGTTCTTAGAAGTCTTAACTTGCTAGTTTAGCTTTTGGACATCGGTTTCGTTAGGTAAAGAAGCCAATAGACCAAGTTAAGTTCAAAATTGCACGAAACGTGAAAAACTTGTCTATGCATAGAATTGAGCATTCCTAAGGCATCAAATAGACCGTTATACTCTATTTAGTGTTCTTCGAAGTCTTAACTTGCTTGTTTAGCTTTTGGACAATCGTTTCGTTAGGTAAAGAAGCCAATAGACCAAGTTAAGTTCAAAATTGCACGAAACGTGAAAAACTTGTCTATGCATAGAATTGAGCATTCCTAAGGCATCAAAATGGACCATTATACTCTATTTAGTGTTCTTCCGAAGTCTTAGCTTGCTAGTTTAGCTTTTGGACATCGTTTCGTTAGGTAAAGAAGCCAATAGACCAAGTTAAGTTCAAAATTGCACGAAACGTGAAAAACTTGTCTATGCATAGAATTGCGGATTCCTAAGGCATCAAAATAGACCGTTATAGTCCATTTAGTGTTCTTAGAAGTCTTAACTTGCTAGTTTCTCTTTTGGACATGGTTTTGTTAGGTAAATAAGCCAATAGACCAAGTTAATTTCAAAATTACACGAAACATGAAAAACTTATCCATGCATAGAACTCAGCATTCCTAAGGCATCAAAATAGACGGTTATACTCTATTTAGTGTTCTTAGAAGACTTAACTTGCTAGTTTAGCTTTTGGACAACGTTTCGTTAGGTAAAGAAGCCAATAGACCAAGTTAAGTTCAAAATTGTACTAAACGTGAAAAACTTGTCCATGCATAGAATTGAGCATTCCTAAGGCATCAAAATGGACCATTATACTCTATTTAGTGTTCTCCGAAGGTCCTTAACTTGCTACTTTAGCTTTTGGACATCGTTTCGTTAGGTAAAGAAGCCAATAGACCAAGTTAAGTTCAAAATTGCACGAAACGTGAAAAACTTGTCTATGCATAGAATTGAGCATTCCTAAGGCATCAAAATGGACAGTTATACTCTATTTATTTTTCTTCGAAGTCTTAACTTGCTAGTTTAGCTTTTGGACATCGTTTCGTTAGGTAAAGAAGCCAATAGACCAAGTTATGTTCCAAATTGCACGAAACGTGAAAAACTTGTCGTTGCGTAGAATTGAGCATTCCTAAGGCATCAAAATGGACTGTTATACTCTATTTATTGTTCTTCGAAGCCTTAACTTGCTAGTTTAGCTTTTGGACATCGTTTCGTTAGGTAAAGAAGCCAATAGACCAAGTTAAGTTCAAAATTGCATGAAACATGAAAAACTTGTCTATGCATAGAATTAAGCATTCCTAAGGCATCGAAATGGACTGTTATACTCTATTTAGTGTTCTTCGAAGTCTTAACTTGCTAGTTTAGCTTTTAGACATCGTTTCGTTAGGTAAAGAAGCCAGTAGACCAAGTTAAGTTCAAAATTGCTCGAAACGTGAAAAACATGTCTATGCAAAGAATTGAGCATTCCTAAGGCATCAAAATAGACCGTTAGACTCTATTTAGTATTCTTAGAAGTCTTAGCTTGCTAGTTTAGCTTTTGGGCAACGTTTCGTTAGGTAAAGAAGCCAATAGACCAAGTTAAGTTCAAAATTGCACGAAACGTGAAAAACTTGTCTATGCATAGAATTGAGCATTCCTAAGGCATCAAAATAGACCGTTATACTCTATTTAGTGTTCCTAGAAGTCTTAACTTGCTAGTTTCTCTTTGGGACATGGTTTCGTTAGGTAAATAAGCCAATAGACCAAGTTAAGTTCAAAATTGCACGAAACGTGAAAAACTTGTCTATGCATAGAATTGAGGATTCCTAAGGCATCAAAATAGACCGTTATAGTCCATTTAGTGTTCTTAGAAGTCTTAACTTGCTAGTTTCTCTTTTGGACATGGTTTCGTTAGGTAAATAAGCCAATAGACCAAGTTAAGTTCAAAATTACACGAAACGTGAAAAACTTATCCATGCATAGAACTGAGCATTCCTAAGGCATCAAAATAGACGTTATACTCTATTTAGTGTTCTTCGAAGTCTTAACTTGCTAGTTTAGCTTTTGGACAACGTTTCGTTAGGTAAAGAAGCCAATAGACCAAGTTAAGTTCAAAATTGCACGAAACGTGAAAAACTTGTCTATGCATAGAATTGAGCATTCCTAAGGCATCAAAATGGACCATTATACTCTATTTAGTGTTCTCCGATGTCTTAGCTTGCTTGTTTAGCTTTTGGACATCCTTTCGTTTGGTAAAGAAGCCAATAGACCAAGTTAAGTTCAAAATTGCGCGAAACGTGAAAAACTTGTCTATGCATAGAATTGAGGATTCCTAAGGCATCAAAATAGACCGTTATAGTCCATTTAGTGTTCTTAGAAGTCTTAACTTGCTAGTTTCTCTTTTGGACATGGTTTTGTTAGGTAAATAAGCCAATAGACCAAGTTAAGTTCAAAATTACACGAAACATGAAAAACTTATCCATGCATAGAACTGAGCATTCCTAAGGCATCAAAATAGACGGTTATACTCTATTTAGTGCTCTTAGAAGACTTAACTTGCTAGTTTAGCTTTTGGACAACGTTTCGTTAGGTAAAGAAGCCAATAGACCAAGTTAAGTTCAAAATTGTACTAAACGTGAAAAACTTGTCCATGCATAGAATTGAGCATTCCTATGGCATCAAAATGGACCATTATACTCTATTTAGTGTTCTCCGAAGTCTTAACTTGCTACTTTAGCTTTTGGACATCGTTTCGTTAGGTAAAGAAGCCAATAGACCAAGTTAAGTTCAAAATTGCACGAAACGTGAAAAACTTGTCTATGCATAGAATTGAGCATTCCTAAGGCATCAAAATGGACAGTTATACTCTATTTATTTTTCTTCGAAGTCTTAACTTGCTAGTTTAGCTTTTGGACATCGTTTCGTTAGGTAAAGAAGCCAATAGACCAAGTTAAGTTCAAAATTGCACGAAACGTAAAAAAACTTGTCTATGCATAGAATTGAGCATTCCTGAGGCATCAAAATGGACTGTTTTACTCTATTTAGTGTTCTTCTAAGTCTTAACTTGCTAGTTTAGCTTTTGGACATCGTTTCGTTAGGTAAAGAAGCCAATAGACCAAGTTATGTTCCAAATTGCACGAAACGTGAAAAACTTGTCGTTGCGTAGAATTGAGCATTCCTAAGGCATCAAAATGGACCGTTATACTCTAGTTATTGTTCTTCGAAGCCTTAACTTGCTAGTTTAGCTTTTGGACATCGTTTCGTTAGGTAAAGAAGCCAATAGACCAAGTTAAGTTCAAAATTGCACGAAACGTGAAAAACTTGTCTATGCATAGAATTGAGCATTCCTAAGGCATCAAAATGGACCGTTATACTCTATTTAGTGCTCTTCGAAGTCTTAACTTGCTAGTTTAGCTTTTGGACATCGTTTCGTTAGGTAAAGAAGCCAATAGACCAAGTTAAGTTCAAAATTGCACGAAACGTGAAAACCTTGTCTATGGATAGAATTGAGCATTCCTAAGGCATCAAAATAGACCGTTATACTCTATTTAGTGTTTTTAGAAGTCTTAGCTTGCTAGTTTAGCTTTTGGGCAACGTTTCGTTAGGTAAAGAAGCCAATAGACCAACTTAAGTTCAAAATTGCACGAAACATGAAAAACTTGTCTATGCATAGAATTGAGCATTCCTAAGGCATCAAAATAGACCGTTATACTCTATTTAGTGTTCTTAGAAGTCTTAGCTTGCTAGTTTAGCTTTTGGGCAACGTTTCGTTAGGTAAAGAAGCCAATAGACCAAGTTAAGTTCAAAATTGCACGAAACGTGAAAAACTTGTCTATGCATAGAATTGAGCATTCCTAAGGCATCAAAATAGACCGTTATACTCTATTTAGTGTTCTTAGAAGTCTTAGCTTGCTAGTTTAGCTTTTGGACATCGTTTCATTAGGTAAAGAAGCCAATAGACCAAGTTAAGTTCAAAATTGCACGAAACGTGAAAACCTTGTCTATGCATAGAATTGAGCATTCCTAAGGCATCAATATAGACCGTTATACTCTATTTAGTGTTCTTAAAAGTCATAACTTGCTAGTTTCTCCTTGGGACATGGTTTCGTTAGGTAAATAAGCCAATAGACCAAGTTAAGTTCAAAATTGCACGAAACGTGAAAAACTTGTCTATGCATAGAATTGAGGATTCCTAAGGCATCAAAATAAACCGTTATAGTCCATTTAGTGTTCTTAGAAGTCTTAACTTGCTAGTTTCTCTTTTGGACATGGTTTTGTTAGGTAAATAAGCCAATAGACCAAGTTAAGTTCAAAATCACACGAAACATGAAAAACTTATCCATGGATAGAACTGAGCATTCCTAAGGCATGAAAATAGACGGTTATACTCTATTTAGTGTTCTTAGAAGACTTAACTTGCTAGTTTAGCTTTTGGACAACGTTTCGTTAGGTAAAGAAGCCAATAGACCAAGTTAAGTTCAAAATTGTACTAAACGTGAAAAACTTGTCCATGCATAGAATTGAGCATTCCTAAGGCATCAAAATGGACCATTATACTCTATTTAGTGTTCTCCGAAGTCTTAACTTGCTACTTTAGCTTTTGGACATTGTTTCGTTAGGTAAAGAAGCCAATAGACCAAGTTAAGTTCAAAATTGCACGAAACATGAAAAACTTGTCTATGCATAGAATTGAGCATTCCTAAGGCATCAAAATGGACAGTTATACTCTATTTATTGTTCTTCGAAGTCTTAACTTGCTAGTTTAGCTTTTGGACATCGTTTCGTTAGGTAAAGAAGCCAATAGACCAAGTTAAGTTCAAAATTGCACGAAACGTAAAAAAACTTGTCTATGCATAGAATTGAGCATTCCTAAGGCAAAAAAATGGACTGTTTTACTCTATTTAGTGTTCTTCGAAGTCTTAACTTGCTAGTTTAGCTTTTGGACTTCATTTCGTTAGGTAAAGAAGCCAATAGACCAAGTTATGTTCCAAATTGTACGAACCGTGAAAAACTTGTCGTTGCGTAGAATTGAGCATTCCTAAGGCATCAAAATGGACCGTTATACTCTAGTTATTGTTCTTCGACGCCTTAACTTGCTAGTTTAGCTTTTGGACATCGTTTCGTCAGGTAAAGAAGCCAATAGACCAAGTTAAGTTCAAAATTGCACGAAACGTGAAAAACTTGTCTATGCATAGAATTGAGCATTCCTGAGGCATCAAAATGGACTGTTATACTCTATTTAGTGCTCTTCGAAGTCTTAACTTGCTAGTTTAGCTTTTGGACATCGTTTCGTTAGGTAAAGAAGCCAATAGACCAAGTCAAGCTCAAAATTGCACGAAACGTCAAAAACTTGTCTATGCATAGAATTGAGCATTCCTAAGGCATCGAAATGGACCGTTATACTCTATTTAGTGTTCTTCGAAGTCTTAACTTGCTAGTTTAGCTTTTGGACATCGTTTCGTTAGGTAAAGAAGCCAATAGACCAAGTTAAGTTCAAAATTGCTCGAAACGTGAAAAACTTGTCTATGCATAGAATTGAGCATTCCTAAGGCATCAAAATAGACCGTTATACTCTATTTAGTGTTCTTAGAAGTCTTAGCTTGCTAGTTTAGCTTTTGGGCAACGTTTCGTTAGGTAAAGAAGCCAATAGACCAAGTTAAGTCCAAAATTGCACGAAACGTGAAAAACTTGTCTATGCATAGAATTGAGCATTCCTAAGGCATCAAAATAGACCGTTATACTCTATTTAGTGATCTTAGAAGTCTTAGCTTGCTAGTTTAGCTTTTGGACATCGTTTCGTTAGGTAAAGAAGCCAATAGACCAAGTTAAGTTCAAAATTGCACGAAACGTGAAAACCTTGTCTATGCATAGAATTGAGGATTCCTAAGGCATCAAAATAGACCGTTATACTCTATTTAGTGTTCTTAAAAGTCATAACTTGCTAGTTTCTCCTTGGGACATGGTTTCGTTAGGTAAATAAGCCAATAGACCAAGTTAAGTTCAAAATTGCACGAAACGTGAAAAACTTGTCTATGCATAGAATTGAGGATTCCTAAGGCATCAAAATAGACCGTTATAGTCCATTTAGTGTTCTTAGAAGTCTTAACTTGCTAGTTTCTCTTTTGGACATGGTTTTGTTAGGTAAATAAGCCAATAGACCAAGTTAAGTTCAAAATTACACGAAACATGAAAAACTTATCCATGCATAGAACTGAGCATTCCTAAGGCATCAAAATAGACGGTTATGCTCTATTTAGTGTTCTTAGAAGACTTAACTTGCTAGTTTAGCTTTTGGACAACGTTTCGTTAGGTAAAGAAGCCAATAGACCAAGTTAAGTTCAAAATTGTACTAAACGCGAAAAACTTGTCCATGCATAGAATTGAGCATTCCTAAAGCATCAAAATGGACCATTATACTCTATTTAGTGTTCTCCGAAGTCTTAACTTGCTACTTTAGCTTTTGGACATCGTTTCGTTAGGTAAAGAAGCCAATAGACCAAGTTAAGTTCAAAATTGCACGAAACATGAAAAACTTGTCTATGCATAGAATTGAGCATTCCTAAGGCATCAAAATGGACAGTTATACTCTATTTATTGTTCTTCGAAGTCTTAACTTGCTAGTTTAGCTTTTGGACATCGTTTCGTTAGGTAAAGAAGCCAATAGACCAAGTTAAGTTCAAAATTGCACGAAACGTAAAAAAACTTGTCTATGCATAGAATTGAGCATTCCTAAGGCATAAAAATGGACTGTTTTACTCTATTTACTGTTCTTCCAAGTCTTAACTTGCTAGTTTAGCTTTTGGACTTCATTTCGTTAGGTAAAGAAGCCAATAGACCAAGTTATGTTCCAAATTGTACGAAACGTGAAAAACTTGTCGTTGCGTAGAATTGAGCATTCCAAAGGCATCAAAATGGACCGTTATACTCTAGTTATTGTTCTTCGACGCCTTAACTTGCTAGTTTAGCTTTTGGACATCGTTTCGTTAGGTAAAGAAGCCAATAGACCAAGTTAAGTTCAAAATTGCACGAAACGTGAAAAACTTGTCTATGCATAGAATTGAGCATTCCTAAGGCATCAAAATGGACTGTTATACTCTATTTAGTGCTCTTCGAAGTCTTAACTTGCTAGTTTAGCGTTTGGACATCGTTTCGTTAGGTAAAGAAGCCAATAGACCAAGTCAAGTTCAAAATTGCACGAAACGTCAAAAACTTGTCTATGCATAGAATTGAGCATTCCTAAGGCATCGAAATGGACCGTTATACTCTATTTAGTGTTCTTCGAAGTCTTAACTTGCTTGTTTAGCTTTTGGACATCGTTTCGTTAGGTAAAGAAGCCAATAGACCAAGTTAAGTTCAAAATTGCTCGAAACGTGAAAAACTTGTCTATGCATAGAATTGAGCATTCCTAAGGCATCAAAATAGACCGTTATACTCTATTTAGTGTTCTTTGAAGTCTTAGCTTGCTAGTTTAGCTTTTGGGCAACGTTTCGTTAGGTAAAGAAGCCAATAGACCAAGTTAAGTCCAAAATTGCACGAAACGTGAAAAACTTGTCTATGCATAGAATTGAGCATTCCTAAGGCATCAAAATAGACCGTTATACTCCATTTAGTGTTCTTAGAAGTCTTAACTTGCTAGTTTCTCTTTTGGACATGGTTTCGCTAGGTAAATAAGCCAATAGACCAAGTTAAGTTCAAAATTACACGAAACATGAAAAACTTATCCATGCATAGAACTGAGCATTCCCAAGGCATCAAAATAGACGGTTATACTCTATTTAGTGTTCTTAGAAGACTTAACTTGCTAGTTTAGCTTTTGGACAACGTTTCGTTAGGTAAAGAAGCCAATAGACCAAGTTAAGTTCAAAATTGTACTAAACGCGAAAAACTTGTCCATGCATAGAATTGAACATTCCTAAAGCATCAAAATGGACCATTATACTCTATTTAGTGTTCTCCGAAGTCTTAACTTGCTACTTTAGCTTTTGGACATCGTTTCGTTAGGTAAAGAAGCCAATAGACCAAGTTAAGTTCAAAATTGCACGAAACATGAAAAACTTGTCTATGCATAGAATTGAGCATTCCTAAGGCATCAAAATGGACAGTTATACTCTATTTATTGTTCTTCGAAGTCTTAACTTGCTAGTTTAGCTTTTGGACATCGTTTCGTTAGGTAAAGAAGCCAATAGACCAAGTTAAGTTCAAAATTGCACGAAACGTAAAAACACTTGTCTATGCATAGAATTGAGCATTCCTAAGGCATAAAAATGGACTGTTTTACTCTATTTACTGTTCTTCCAAGTCTTAACTTGCTAGTTTAGCTTTTGGACTTCATTTCGTTAGGTAAAGAAGCCAATAGACCAAGTTATGTTCCAAATTGTACGAAACGTGAAAAACTTGTCGTTGCGTAGAATTGAGCATTCCTAAGGCATCAAAATGGACCGTTATACTCTAGTTATTGTTCTTCGACGCCTTAACTTGCTAGTTTAGCTTTTGGACATCGTTTCGTTAGGTAAAGAAGCCAATAGACCAAGTTAAGTTCAAAATTGCACGAAACGTGAAAAACTTGTCTATGCATAGAATTGAGCATTCCTAAGGCATCAAAATGGACTGTTATACTCTATTTAGTGCTCTTCGAAGTCTTAACTTGCTAGTTTAGCGTTTGGACATTGTTTCGTTAGGTAAAGAAGCCAATAGACCAAGTCAAGTTCAAAATTGCACGAAACGTCAAAAACTTGTCTATGCATAGAATTGAGCATTCCTAAGGCATCGAAATGGACCGTTATACTCTATTTAGTGTTCTTCGAAGTCTTAACTTGCTTGTTTAGCTTTTGGACATCGTTTCGTTAGGTAAAGAAGCCAATAGACCAAGTTAAGTTCAAAATTGCTCGAAACGTGAAAAACTTGTCTATGCATAGAATTGAGCATTCCTAAGGCATCAAAATAGACCGTTATACTCTATTTAGTGTTCTTGGAAGTCTTAGCTTGCTAGTTTAGCTTTTGGGCAACGTTTCGTTAGGTAAAGAAGCCAATAGACCAAGTTAAGTCCAAAATTGCACGAAACGTGAAAAACTTGTCTATGCATAGAATTGAGCATTCCTAAGGCATCAAAATAGACCGTTATACTCCATTTAGTGTTCTTAGAAGTCTTAACTTGCTAGTTTCTCTTTTGGACATGGTTTCGCTAGGTAAATAAGCCAATAGACCAAGTTAAGTTCAAAATTACACGAAATGTGAAAAACTTATCCATGCATAGAACTGAGCATTCCTTAGGCATCAAAATAGACGTTATACTCTATTTAGTGCTCTTCGAAGTCTTAACTTGCTAGTTTAGCTTTTGGACATCGTTTCGTTAGGTAAAGAAGCCAATAGACCAAGTCAAGTTCAAAATTGCACGAAACGTGAAAAACTTGTCTATGCATAGAATTGAGCATTCCTAAGGCATCGAAATGGACCGTTATACTCTATTTAGTGTTCTTCGAAGTCTTAACTTGCTAGTTTAGCTTTTGGACAACGTTTCGTTAGGTAAAGAAGCCAATAGACCAAGTTAAGTTCAAAATTGCACGAAACGTGAAAAACTTGTCTATGCATAGAATTGGGCATTCCTAAGGCATCAAAATGGACCATTATACTCTATTTAGTGTTCTCCGAAGTCTTAACTTGCTTGTTTAGCGTTTGGACATCCTTTCGTTTGGTAAAGAAGCCAATAGACCAAGTTAAGTTCAAAATTGCGCGAAACATGAAAAACTTGTCTATGCATAGAATTGAGCATTCCTAAGGCATCAAAATAGACCGTTATACGCTATTTAGTGTTCTTAGAAGTCTTAACTTGCTAGGTTAGCTTTTGGGCAACGTTTCATTAGGTAAAGAAGCCAATAGACCAAGTTAAGTTCAAAATTGAACGAAAAGTGAAAAACTTGTCTATGCATAGAATTGAGCATTCTTAAGGCATCAAATTGGACCGTTATACTCTATTTAGTGTTCTTAGAAGTCTTAACTTGCTAGTTTAGCCTTTGGACAACATTTCGTTAGGTAAAGAAGCCAATAGGCCAAGTTAAGTTACGAAACGTGAAAAACTTGTCTATGCATAGAATTGAGCATTCCTAAGGCATCAAAATGGACCGTTATACTCTATTTAGTGTTCTTCGAAGTCTTAACTTGCTAGTTTAGCTTTTGGACATCGTTTCGTTAGGTAAAGAAGCCAGTAGACCAAGTTATGTTCCAAATTGCACGAAGCGTGAAAAACTTGTCGTTGCGTAGAATTGAGCATTCCTAAGGCATCAAAATGGACCGTTATACTCTATTTAGTGTTCATCGAAGCCTTAACTTGCTAGTTTAGCTTTTGGACATCGTTTCGTTAGGTAAAGAAGCCAATAGACCAAGTTAAGTTCAAAATTGCACGAAACGTGAAAAACTTGTCTATGCATAGAATTGAGCATTCCTAAGGCATCAAAATGGACAGTTATACTCTATTTATTGTTCTTCGAAGTCTTAACTTGCTAGTTTAGCTTTTGGACATCGTTTCGTTAGGTAAAGAAGCCAATAGACCAAGTTAAATTCAAAATTGCACGAAACGTGAAAAACTTGTCTATGCATAGAATTGAGCATTCCTAAGGCATCAAAATAGACCGTTATACTCTATTTAGTGTTCTTAGAAGTCTTAGCTTGCTAGTTTAGCATTTGGGCAACGTTTCGTTAGGTAAAGAAGCCAATAGACCAAGTTAAGTTCAAAATTGCACGAAACGTGAAAAACTTGTCTATGCATAGAATTGAGCATTCCTAAGGCATCAAAATAGACCGTTATACTCTATTTAGTGTTCTTAAAAGTCATAACTTGCTAGTTTCTCCTTGGGACATGGTTTCGTTAGGTAAATAAGCCAATAGACCAAGTTAAGTTCAAAATTGCACGAAACGTGAAAAACTTGTCTATGCATAGAATTGAGGATTCCTAAGGCATCAAAATAGACCGTTATAGTCCATTTAGTGTTCTTAGAAGTCTTAACTTGCTAGTTTCTCTTTGGAGATGGTTTTGTTAGGTAAATAAGCCAATAGACCAAGTTAAGTTCAAAATTACACGAAACGTGAAAAACTTGTCCATGCATAGAACTGAGCATTCCTAAGGCATCAAAATAGACCGTTATACTCTATTTAGTGTTCTTAGAAGACTTAACTTGCTAGTTTAGCTTTTGGACAACGTTTCGTTAGGTAAAGAAGCCAATAGACCAAGTTAAGTTCAAAATTGCACGAAACGTGAAAAACTTGTCTATGCATAGAATTGAGCATTCCTAAGGCATCAAAATGGACAGTTATACTCTATTTATTGTTCTTCGAAGTCTTAACTTGCTAGTTTAGCTTTTGACCATTGTTTCGTTAGGTAAAGAAGCCAATAGACCAAGTTAAGTTCAAAATTGCACGAAACGTAAAAAAACTTGTCTATGCATAGAATTGAGCATTCCTAAGGCATCAAAATAGACCGTTATACTCTATTTAGTGTTCTTAGAAGTCTTAGCTTGCTAGTTTAGCATTTGGGCAACGTTTCGTTAGGTAAAGAAGCCAATAGACCAACTTAAGTTCAAAATTGCACGAAACGTGAAAAACTTGTCTATGCATAGAATTGAGCATTCCTAAGGCATCAAAATAGACCGTTATACTCTATTTAGTGTTCTTAAAAGTCATAACTTGCTAGTTTCTCCTTGGGACATGGTTTCGTTAGGTAAATAAGCCAATAGACCAAGTTAAGTTCAAAATTGCACGAAACGTGAAAAACTTGTCTATGCATAGAATTGAGGATTCCTAAGGCATCAAAATAGACCGTTATAGTCCATTTAGTGTTCTTAGAAGTCTTAACTTGCTAGTTTCTCTTTTGGAGATGGTTTTGTTAGGTAAATAAGCCAATAGACCAAGTTAAGTTCAAAATTACACGAAACGTGAAAAACTTGTCCATGCATAGAACTGAGCATTCCTAAGGCATCAAAATAGACCGTTATACTCTATTTAGTGTTCTTAGAAGACTTAACTTGCTAGTTTAGCTTTTGGACAACGTTTCGTTAGGTAAAGAAGCCAATAGACCAAGTTAAGTTCAAAATTGCACGAAACGTGAAAAACTTGTCTATGCATAGAATTGAGCATTCCTAAGGCATCAAAATGGACAGTTATACTCTATTTATTGTTCTTCGAAGTCTTAACTTGCTAGTTTAGCTTTTGACCATTGTTTCGTTAGGTAAAGAAGCCAATAGACCAAGTTAAGTTCAAAATTGCACGAAACGTAAAAAAACTTGTCTATGCATAGAATTGAGCATTCCTAAGGCATCAAAGTGGACTGTTTTACTCTATTTAGTGTTCTTCGAAGTCTTAACTTGCTAGTTTAGCTTTTGGACATCGTTTCGCTAGGTAAAGAAGCCAGTAGACCAAGTTATGTTCCAAATTGCACGAAACGTGAAAAACTTGTCGTTGCGTAGAATTGAGCATTCCTAAGGCATCAAAATGGACCGTTATACTCTATTTATTGTTCTTCGAAGCCTTAACTTCCTAGTTTAGCTTTTGGACATCGTTTCGTTAGGTAAAGAAGCCAATAGACCAAGTTAAGTTCAAAATTGCACGAAACGTGAAAAACTTGTCTATGCATAGAATTGAGCATTCCTAAGGCATCAAAATGGACCGTTATACTCTATTTAGTGCACTTCGAAGTCTTAACTTGCTAGTTTAGCTTTTGGACATCGTTTCGTTAGGCAAGGAAGCCAATAGACCAAGTTATGTTCCAAATTGCACGAAACGTGAAAAACTTGTCGTTGCGTAGAATTGAGCATTCCTAAGGCATCAAAATGGACCGTTATACTCTATTTAGTGTTCATCGAAGCCTTAACTTGCTAGTTTAGCTTTTGGACATCGTTTCGTTAGGTAAAGAAGCCAATAGACCATGTTAAGTTCAAAATTGCACGAAACGTGAAAAACTTGTCTATGCATAGAATTGAGCATTGCCAAGGCATCAAAATGGACAGTTATACTCTATTTATTGTTCTTCGAAGTCTTAACTTGCTAGTTTAGCTTTTGGACATCGTTTCGTTAGGTAAAGAAGCCAATAGACCAAGTTAAATTCAAAATTGCACGAAACGTGAAAAACATGTCTATGCATAGAATTGAGCATTCCTAAGGCATCAAAATAGACAGTTATACTCTATTTAGTGTTCTTAGAAGTCTTAGCTTCCTAGTTTAGCTTTTGGGTAACGTTTCGTTAGGTAAAGAAGCCAATAGACCAAGTTAAGTTCAAAATCGCACGAAACGTGAAAAACTTGTCTATGCATAGAATTGAGCATTCCTAAGGCATCAAAATAGACCGTTATACTCTATTTAGTGTTCTTAAAAGTCATAACTTGCTAGTTTCTCCATGGGACATGGTTTCGTTAGGTAAATAAGCCAATAGACCAAGTTAAGTTCAAAATTGCACGAAACATGAAAAACTTGTCTATGCATAGAATTGAGGATTCCTAAGGCATCAAAATAGACCGTTATAGTCCATTTAGTGTTCTTAGAAGTCTTAACTTGCTAGTTTCTCTTTTGGAGATGGTTTTGTTAGGTAAATATGCCAATAGACCAAGTTAAGTTCAAAATTACACGAAACGTGAAAAACTTGTCCATGCATAGAACTGAGCATTCCTAAGGCATCAAAATAGACCGTTATACTCTATTTAGTGTTCTTAGAAGTCTTCGCTTGCTAGTTTAGCTTTTGGGCAACGTTTCGTTAGGTAAAGAAGCCAATAGACCAAGTTAAGTCCAAAATTGCACGAAACGTGAAAAACTTGTCTATGCATAGAATTGAGCATTCCTAAGGCATCAAAATAGACCGTTATACTCTATTTAGTGTTCTTAGAAGTCTTAACTTGCTAGTTTCTCTTTGGGACATGGTTTCGTTAGGTAAATAAGCCAATAGACCAAGTTAAGTTCAAAATTGCACGAAACGTGAAAAACTTGTCTATGCATAGAATTGAGGATTCCTAAGGCATCAAAATAGACCGTTATAGTCCATTTAGTCTTCTTAGAAGTCTTAACTTGCTTGTTTCTCTTTTGGACATGGTTTCGTTAGGTAAATAAGCCAATAGACCAAGTTAAGTTCAAAATTACACGAAACGTGAAAAACTTATCCATGCATAGAACTTAGCATTCCTTAGGCATCAAAATAGACGTTATACTCTATTTAGTGCTCTTCGAAGTCTTAACTTGCTAGTTTAGCTTTTGGACATCGTTTCGTTAGGTAAAGAAGCCAATAGACCAAGTCAAGTTCAAAATTGCACGAAACGTGAAAAACTTGTCTATGCATAGAATTGAGCATTCCTAAGGCATCGAAATGGACCGTTATACTCTATTTAGTGTTCTTCGAAGTCTTAACTTGCTAGTTTAGCTTTTGGACAACGTTTCATTAGGTAAAGAAGCCAATAGAAGTTAAGTTCAAAATTGCACGAAACGTGAAAAACTTGTCTATGCATAGAATTGGGCATTCCTAAGGCATCAAAATGGACCATTATACTCTATTTAGTGTTCTCCGAAGTCTTAACTTGCTTGTTTAGCTTTTGGACATCCTTTCGTTTGGTAAAGAAGCCAATAGACCAAGTTAAGTTCAAAATTGCGCGAACCGTGAAAAACTTGTCTATGGATAGAATTGAGCATTCCTAAGGCATCAAAATAGACCTTTATACGCTATTTAGTGTTCTTAGAAGTCTTAACTTGCTAGGTTAGCTTTTGGGCAACGTTTCATTAGGTAAAGAAGCCAATAGACCAAGTTAAGTTCAAAATTGAACGAAAAGTGAAAAACTTGTCTATGCATAGAATTGAGCATTCTTATGGCATCAAATTGGACCGTTATACTCTATTTAGTGTTCTTAGAAGTCTTAACTTGCTAGTTTAGCCTTTGGACAACATTGCGTTAGGTAAAGAAGCCAATAGGCCAAGTTAAGTTCAAAATTGTACGAAACGTGAAAAACTTGTCTATGCATAGAATTATGCATTCCTAAGGCATCAAAATGGACAGTTATACTCTACTTAGTGTTCTTCGAAGTCTTAACTTGCTAGTTTAGCTTTTGGACATCGTTTCGTTAGGTAAAGAAGCCAATAGACCAAGTTAAGTTCAAAATTGCACGAAACGTGAAAAACTTGTCTATGCATAGAATTGAGCATTCCTAAGGCATCAAAATGGACAGTTATACTCTATTTATTGTTCTTCGAAGTCTTAACTTGCTAGTTTAGCTTTTGGACATCGTTTCGTTAGGTAAAGAAGCCAATAGACCAAGTTAAATTCAAAATTGCACGAAACGTGAAAAACTTGTCTATGCATAGAATTGAGCATTCCTAAGGCATCAAAATAGACCGTTATACTCTATTTAGTGTTCTTAGAAGTCTTAGCTTGCTAGTTTAGCTTTTGGGCAACGTTTCGTTAGGTAAAGAAGCCAATAGACCAAGTTAAGTTCAAAATTGCACGAAACGTGAAAAACTTGTCTATGCATAGAATTGAGCATTCCTAAGGCATCAAAATAGACCATTATACTCTATTTAGTGTTCTTAAAAGTCATAACTTGCTAGTTTCTCCTTGGGACATGGTTTCGTTAGGTAAATAAGCCAATAGACCAAGTTAAGTTCAAAATTGCACGAAACATGAAAAACTTGTCTATGCATAGAATTGAGGATTCCTAAGGCATCAAAATAGACCGTTATAGTCCATTTAGTGTTCTTAGAAGTCTTAACTTGCTAGTTTCTCTTTTGGAGATGGTTTTGTTAGGTAAATAAGCCAATAGACCAAGTTAAGTTCAAAATTACACGAAACGTGAAAAACTTGTCCATGCATAGAACTGAGCATTCCTAAGGCATCAAAATAGACCGTTATACTCTATTTAGTGTTCTTCGAAGTCTTAACTTGCTAGTTTAGCTTTTGACATCGTTTCGCTAGGTAAAGAAGCCAATAGACCAAGTTATGTTCCAAATTGCACGAAACGTGAAAAACTTGTCGTTGCGTAGAATTGAGCATTCCTAAGGCATCAAAATGGACTGTTATACTCTATTTATTGTTCTTCGAAGCCTTAACTTGCTAGTTTAGCTTTTGGACATCGTTTCGTTAGGTAAAGAAGCCAATAGACCAAGTTAAGTTCAAAATTGCACGAAACGTGAAAAACTTCGTCTATGCATAGAATTGAGCATTCCTAAGGCATCAAAATGGACCGTTATACTCTATTTAGTGCACTTCGAAGTCTTAACTTGCTAGTTTAGCTTTTGGACATCGTTTCGTTAGGTAAAGAAGCCAATAGACCAAGTTAAATTCAAAATTGCACGAAACGTGAAAAACTTGTCTATGCATAGAATTGAGCATTCCTAAGGCATCAAAATAGACCGTTATACTCTATTTAGTGTTCTTAGAAGTCTTAGCTTGCTAGTTTAGCTTTTGGGCAACGTTTCGTTAGGTAAAGAAGCCAATAGACCAAGTTAAGTTCAAAATTGCACGAAACGTGAAAAACTTGTCTATGCATAGAATTGAGCATTCCTAAGGCATCAAAATAGACCATTATACTCTATTTAGTGTTCTTAAAAGTCATAACTTGCTAGTTTCTCCTTGGGACATGGTTTCGTTAGGTAAATAAGCCAATAGACCAAGTTAAGTTCAAAATTGCACGAAACATGAAAAACTTGTCTATGCATAGAATTGAGGATTCCTAAGGCATCAAAATAGACCGTTATAGTCCATTTAGTGTTCTTATAAGTCTTAACTTGCTAGTTTCTCTTTTGGAGATGGTTTTGTTAGGTAAATAAGCCAATAGACCAAGTTAAGTTCAAAATTACACGAAACGTGAAAAACTTGTCCATGCATAGAACTGAGCATTCCTAAGGCATCAAAATAGACCGTCATACTCTATTTAGTGTTCTTCGAAGTCTTAACTTGCTAGTTTAGCTTTTGGACATCGTTTCGCTAGGTAAAGAAGCCAGTAGACCAAGTTATGTTCCAAATTGCACGAAACGTGAAAAACTTGTCGTTGCGTAGAATTGAGCATTCCTAAGGCATCAAAATGGACCGTTATACTCTATTTATTGTTCTTCGAAGCCTTAACTTCCTAGTTTAGCTTTTGGACATCGTTTCGTTAGGTAAAGAAGCCAATAGACCAAGTTAAGTTCAAAATTGCACGAAACGTGAAAAACTTCATCTATGCATAGAATTGAGCATTCCTAAGGCATCAAAATGGACCGTTATACTCTATTTAGTGCACTTCGAAGTCTTAACTTGCTAGTTTAGCTTTTGGACATCGTTTCGTTAGGTAAAGAAGCCAATAGACCAAGTTATGTTCCAAATTGCACGAAACGTGAAAAACTTGTCGTTGCGTAGAATTGAGCATTCCTAAGGCATCAAAATGGACCGTTATACTCTATTTAGTGTTCATCGAAGCCTTAACTTGCTAGTTTAGCTTTTGGACATCGTTTCGTTAGGTAAAGAAGCCAATAGACCAAGTTAAGTTCAAAATTGCACGAAACGTGAAAAACTTGTCTATGCATAGAATTGAGCATTCCTAAGGCATCAAAATGGACAGTTATACTCTATTTATTGTTCTTCGAAGTCTTAACTTGCTAGTTTAGCTTTTGACCATTGTTTCGTTAGGTAAAGAAGCCAATAGACCAAGTTAAGTTCAAAATTGCACGAAACGTAAAAAACTTGTCTATGCATAGAATTGAGCATTCCTAAGGCATCAAAGTGGACTGTTATACTCTATTTATTGTTCTTCGAAGTCTTAACTTGCTAGTTTAGCTTTTGACCATTCTTTCGTTAGGTAAAGAAGCCAATAGACCAAGTTAAGTTCAAAATTGCACGAAACGTGAAAAACTTATCCATGCATAGAACTGAGCATTCCTTGGGCATCAAAATAGACGTTATACTCTATTTAGTGCTCTTCGAAGTCTTAACTTGCTAGTTTAGCTTTTGGACATCGTTTCGATAGGTAAAGAAGCCAATAGACCAAGTCAAGTTCAAAATTGCACGAAACGTGAAAAACTTGTCTACGCATAGAATTGAGCATTCCTAAGGCATCGAAATGGACCGTTATACTCTATTTAGTGTTCTTCGAAGTCTTAACTTGCTAGTTTAGCTTTTGGACAACGTTTCATTAGGTAAAGAAGCCAATAGACCAAGTTAAGTTCAAAATTGCGCGAAACGTGAAAAACTTGTCTATGCATAGAATTGAGCATTCCTAAGGCATCAAAATAGACCGTTATACGCTATTTAGTGTTCTTAGAAGTCTTAACTTGCTAGGTTAGCTTTTGGGCAACGTTTCATTAGGTAAAGAAGCCAATAGACCAAGTTAAGTTCAAAATTGAACGAAAAGTGAAAAACTTGTCTATGCATAGAATTGAGCATTCTTAAGGCATCAAATTGGACCGTTATACTCTATTTAGTGTTCTCCGAAGTCTTAACTTGCTAGTTTAGCTTTTGACCATTCTTTCGTTAGGTAAAGAAGCCAATAGACCAAGTTAAGTTCAAAATTGCACGAAACGTGAAAAACTTGTCTATGCATAGAATTGAGCATTCCTAAGGCATCAAAATGGACAGTTATACTCTATTTATTGTTCTTCGAAGTCTTAACTTGCTAGTTTAGCTTTTGACCATTGTTTCGTTAGGTAAAGAAGCCAATAGACCAAGTTAAGTTCAAAATTGCACGAAACGTAAAAAAACTTGTCTATGCATAGAATTGAGCATTCCTAAGGCATCAAAGTGGACTGTTATACTCTATTTATTGTTCTTCGAAGTCTTAACTTGCTAGTTTAGCTTTTGACCATTCTTTCGTTAGGTAAAGAAGCCAATAGACCAAGTTAAGTTCAAAATTGCACGAAACGTGAAAAACTTATCCATGCATAGAACTGAGCATTCCTTAGGCATCAAAATAGACGTTATACTCTATTTAGTGCTCTTCGAAGTCTTAACTTGCTAGTTTAGCTTTTGGACATCGTTTCGTTAGGTAAAGAAGCCAATAGACCAAGTCAAGTTCAAAATTGCACGAAACGTGAAAAACTTGTCTATGCATAGAATTGGGCATTCCTAAGGCATCAAAATGGACCATTATACTCTATTTAGTGTTCTCCGAAGTCTTAACTTGCTTGTTTAGCTTTTGGACATCCTTTCGTTTGGTAAAGAAGCCAATAGACCAAGTTAAGTTCAAAATTGCGCGAAACGTGAAAAACTTGTCTATGCATAGAATTGAGCATTCCTAAGGCATCAAAATAGACCGTTATACGCTATTTAGTGTTCTTAGAAGTCTTAACTTGCTAGGTTAGCTTTTGGGCAACGTTTCATTAGGTAAAGAAGCCAATAGACCAAGTTAAGTTCAAAATTGAACGAAAAGTGAAAAACTTGTCTATGCATAGAATTGAGCATTCTTAAGGCATCAAATTGGACCGTTATACTCTATTTAGTGTTCTTAGAAGTCTTAACTTGCTAGTTTGGCCTTTGGACAACATTTCGTTAGGTAAAGAAGCCAATAGGCCAAGTTAAGTTCAAAATTGTACGAAACGTGAAAAACTTGTCTATGCATAGAATTGAGCATTCCTAAGGCATCAAAATGGATAGTTATACTCTACTTAGTGTTCTTCGAAGTCTTAACTTGCTAGTTTAGCTTTTGGACATCGTTTCGTTAGGTAAAGAAGCCAATAGACCAAGTTATGTTCCAAATTGCACGAAACGTGAAAAACTTGTCGTTGCGTAGAATTGAGCATTCCTAAGGCATCAAAATGGACCGTTATACTCTATTTAGTGTTCATCGAAGCCTTAACTTGCTAGTTTAGCTTTTGGACATCGTTTCGTTAGGTAAAGAAGCCAATAGACCAAGTTAAGTTCAAAATTGCACGAAACGTGAAAAACTTGTCTATGCATAGAATTGAGCATTCCTAAGGCATCAAAATGGACAGTTATACTCTATTTATTGTTCTTCGAAGTCTTAACTTGCTAGTTTAGCTTTTGGACATCGTTTCCTTAGGTAAAGAAGCCAATAGACCAAGTTAAATTCAAAATTGCACGAAACGTGAAAAACTTGTCTATGCATAGAATTGAGCATTTTCTAAGGCATCAAAATAGACCATTATACTCTATTTAGTGTTCTTAAAAGTCATAACTTGCTAGTTTCTCCTTGGGACATGGTTTCGTTAGGTAAATAAGCCAATAGACCAAGTTAAGTTCAAAATTGCACGAAACATGAAAAACTTGTCTATGCATAGAATTGAGGATTCCTAAGGCATCAAAATAGACCGTTATAGTCCATTTAGTGTTCTTAGAAGTCTTAACTTGCTAGTTTCTCTTTTGGAGATGGTTTTGTTAGGTAAATAAACCAATAGACCAAGTTAAGTTCAAAATTACACGAAACGTGAAAAACTTGTCCATGCATAGAACTGAGCATTCCTAAGGCATCAAAATAGACCGTTATACTCTATTTAGTGTTCTTAGAAGACTTAACTTGCTAGTTTAGCTTTTGGACAACGTTTCGTTAGGTAAAGAAGCCAATAGACCAAGTTAAGTTCAAAATTGCACGAAACGTGAAAAACTTGTCTATGCATAGAATTGAGCATTCCTAAGGCATCAAAATGGACAGTTATACTCTATTTATTGTTCTTCGAAGTCTTAACTTGCTAGTTTAGCTTTTGACCATTGTTTCGTTAGGTAAAGAAGCCAATAGACCAAGTTAAGTTCAAAATTGCACGAAACGTAAAAAAACTTGTCTATGAATAGAATTGAGCATTCCTAAGGCATCAAAGTGGACTGTTTTACTCTATTTAGTGTTCTTCGAAGTCTTAACTTGCTAGTTTAGCTTTTGGACATCGTTTCGCTAGGTAAAGAAGCCAGTAGACCAAGTTATGTTCCAAATTGCACGAAACGTGAAAAACTTGTCGTTGCGTAGAATTGAGCATTCCTAAGGCATCAAAATGGACCGTTATACTCTATTTATTGTTCTTCGAAGGCTTAACTTGCTAGTTTAGCTTTTGGACATCGTTTCGTTAGGTAAAGAAGCCAATAGACCAAGTTAAGTTCAAAATTGCACGAAACGTGAAAAACTTGTCTATGCATAGAATTGAGCATTCCTAAGGCATCAAAATGGACCGTTATACTCTATTTAGTGCACTTCGAAGTCTTAACTTGCTAGTTTAGCTTTTGGACATCGTTTCGTTAGGTAAAGAAGCCAATAGACCAAGTTATGTTTCAAATTGCACGAAACGTGAAAAACTTGTCGTTGCGTAGAATTGAGCATTCCTAAGGCATCAAAATGGACCGTTATACTCTATTTAGTGTTCATCGAAGCCTTAACTTGCTAGTTTAGCTTTTGGACATCGTTTCGTTAGGTAAAGAAGCCAATAGACCAAGTTAAGTTCAAAATTGCACGAAACATGAAAAACTTTTCTATGCATAGAATTGAGCATTCCTAAGGCATCAAAATGGACAGTTATACTCTATTTATTGTTCTTCGAAGTCTTAACTTGCTAGTTTAGCTTTTGACCATTGTTTCGTTAGGTAAAGAAGCCAATAGACCAAGTTAAGTTCAAAATTGCACGAAACGTAAAAAAACTTGTCTATGCATAGAATTGAGCATTCCTAAGGCATCAAAGTCGACTGTTATACTCTATTTATTGTTCTTCGAAGTCTTAACTTGCTAGTTTAGCTTTTGACCATTGTTTCGTTAGGTAAAGAAGCCAATAGACCAAGTTAAGTTCAAAATTGCACGAAACGTGAAAAACTTGTCTATGCATAGAATTGAGCATTCCTAAGGCATCAAAATGGACCGTTATACTCTATTTAGTGCACTTCGAAGTCTTAACTTGCTAGTTTAGCTTTTGGACATCGTTTCGTTAGGTAAGGAAGCCAATAGACCAAGTTATATTCCAAATTGCACGAAACGTGAAAAACTTGTCGTTGCGTAGAATTGAGCATTCCTAAGGCATCAAAGTGGACCGTTATACTCTATTTATTGTTCATCGAAGCCTTAACTTGCTAGTTTAGCTTTTGGACATCGTTTCGTTAGGTAAAGAAGCCAATAGACCAAGTTAAGTTCAAAATTGCACGAAACGTGAAAAACTTGTCTATACATAGAATTGAGCATTCCCAAGGCATCAAAATGGACAGTTATACTCTATTTATTGTTCTTCGAAGTCTTAACTTGCTAGTTTAGCTTTTGGACATCGTTTCGTTAGGTAAAGAAGCCAATAGACCAAGTGAAATTCAAAATTGCACGAAACGTGAAAAACTTGTCTATGCATAGAATTGAGCATTCCTAAGGCATCAAAATAGACGTTATACTCTATTTAGTGTTCTTAGAAGTCTTAGCTTGCTAGTTTAGCTTTTGGGCAACGTTTCGTTAGGTAAAGAAGCCAATAGACCAAGTTAAGTTCAAAATTGCACGAAACGTGAAAAACTTGTCTATGCATAGAATTGAGCATTCCTAAGGCATCAAAATAGACCGTTATACTCTATTTAGTGTTCTTAAAAGTCATAACTTGCTAGTTTCTCCATGGGACATGGTTTCGTTAGGTAAAGAAGCCAATAGACCAAGTTTAGTTCAAAATTGCACGAAACATGAAAAACTTGTCTATGCATAGAATTGAGGATTCCTAAGGCATCAAAATATACCGTTATAGTCCATTTAGTGTTCTTAGAAGTCTTAACTTGCTAGTTTCTCTTTTGGAGATGGTTTTGTTAGGTAAATATGCCAATAGGCCAAGTTAAGTTCAAAATTACACGAAACGTGAAAAACTTGTCCATGCATAGAACTGAGCATTCCTAAGGCATCAAAATAGACCGTTATACTCTATTTAGTGTTCTTAGAAGACTTAACTTGCTAGTTTAGCTTTTGGACAACGTTTCGTTAGGTAAAGAAGCCAATAGACCAAGTTAAGTTCAAAATTGCACGAAACGTGAAAAACTTGTCTATGCATAGAATTGAGCATTCCTAAGGCATCAAAATGGACGGTTATACTCTATTTATTGTTCTTCGAAGTCTTAACTTGCTAGTTTAGCTTTTGACCATTGTTTCGTTACGTAAAGAAGCCAATAGACCAAGTTAAGTTCAAAATTGCACGAAACATAAAAAAACTTGTCTATGCATAGAATTGAGCATTCCTAAGGCATCAAAGTGGACTGTTTTACTCTATTTAGTGTTCTTCGAAGTCTTAACTTGCTAGTTTAGCTTTTGGACATCGTTTCGCTAGGTAAAGAAGCCAGTAGACCAAGTTATGTTCCAAATTGCACGAAACGTGAAAAACTTGTCGTTGCGTAGAATTGAGCATTCCTAAGGCATCAAAATGGACCGTTATACTCTATTTATTGTTCTTCGAAGCCTTAACTTGCTAGTTTAGCTTTTGGACATCGTTTCGTTAGGTAAAGAAGCCAATAGACCGAGTTAAGTTCAAAATTGCACGAAACGTGAATAACTTGTCTATGCATAGAATTGAGCATTCCTAAGGCATCAAAATGGACCGTTATACTCTATTTAGTGCACTTCGAAGTCTTAACTTGCTAGTTTAGCTTTTGGACATCGTTTCGTTAGGTAAAGAAGCCAATAGACCAAGTCAAGTTCAAAATTGCACGAAACGTGAAAAACTTGTCTATGCATGGAATTGAGCATTCCTAAGGCATCGAAATGGACCGTTATACTCTATTTAGTGTTCTTCGAAGTCTTCACTTGCTAGTTTAGCTTGTGGACATCGTTTCGTTAGGTAAAGAAGCCAATAGACCAGGTTAAGTTCAAAATTGCTCGAAACGTAAAAAACTTGTCTATGCATAGAATTGAGCATTCCTAAGGCATCAGAATAGACCGTTATACTCTATTTAGTGTTCTTAGAAGTCTTAGCTTGCTAGTTTAGCTTTTGGGCAATGTTTCGTTAGGTAAAGAAGCCAATAGACCAAGTTAAGTTCAAAATTACACGAAACGTAAAAAACTTGTCTATGCATAGAATTGAGCATTCCTAAGTGTTGGATCGGATGGCACTACAAGAGGGGGGGGTGAATTGTGATCTTAATCAAATTTAGACTAAGTCACCTCTTTTTTGTTTCAATTGAGTTTCACCCGAAGCGGAAGCAATTTAAATAAGTTGAATATAAAGGTATGCAAAGATAATCACATACATCAAACTTAACAACAAGAATCAAGTCAAATGATCAAAATGAATATCACACACAAAAACAAGTTGTAATGAAGCACAAATTCAGATTCAACAAATGTATGCACAAGCTTGATTCTATAACCCTAGATGTCCAATTTCAAGCATGCAATGCAAGTATGATATGCTAAAATGAAATTGCTGTAAAGTAAAAAGGGCAAAGAGATTTATAGTGGTTCGGCTTAACCCAAGCCTACTCCACTCCCCAAGTCCCACTTGGGAATTTCAAACACTCCACTATAGCTTGTTCAACCGAGTCAAGCGGAACTCATACAACCAGTGTTTTTGTAGCTCAAACACCAAACTCTACACACCGTGTGGTTTATAGCTCACCACACAAAACTCTACACACCGTGTGGTTTGTAGCTCACCACACTAACTTAATCAACAAAATACAAGCTCAAAAATGGCTCTAAGAATAGCCAGGTATGAGATAAGTTTAGGCTCAAAGGTTGCAATTATGGTTTGGTCTTTAGGTCTTGGAACTAGATGCCAAACTTCATTCCTAGTGAATTGATTCAACTCATCTTGCATAGCAATAATCCATTTATCATCAAGCAAAGCATCATTAATATTTCTAGGTTCTACTTGAGAAATCAAGGCATAAGAACCATGCACATCAACAATCAAAGCAGTATTCATTAAATTTGCAGTCACATTATCTACCACATTAGCATGCATATCACCATTATTAGGAGCTAAGTGAGATCTACGAGTCCTTACCCCTTGATGCAAATCGTCAATTATGAGTTGTTTGGGATGCTTGTGTTTGTCCTTCACTTGCAGCCATGATGTAGAAGCTGTAGTTTCACTATTGGAGGCCACGGGTGCAACCTCACTTTTTTTCAAGCCCACGGGTGCATCACTATTTTGTATCTCCTTGCGCTCATTTTCTCCTTCTTTGCTTGGACCATCATCTTTAGGTGTAGGAGAGTCATCTTTATCATATTTTAAGCTCAACTTCTCCAAACCTAACTCAATGTCATCATTCTCAAGCAAAGGGTCAAATGCAAGAGTTTCAATAAATTTAACATGAATGGACTCTTCTATTCTCCTAGACTTTGGATTGTAAACTCTATAAGCTCTAGAAGTTAAAGCATAGCCAACAAATACACAAGGAGTAGATTTTGCATCAAATTTATCTAAGTCATCCTTAGTGTTTAGTACATAACATTTGCAACCAAAAACTCTAAAGTAGTCAACCTTAGGTTTTCTATCATTCCAAATCTCATAAGGTGTCTTATTTATCTTCTTTCTAATAGATAACCTATTTGTAACATAGCATGCACAATTAATGGCCTCGGCCCACAAGAACTTAGGCAAATCATGTTCACAAAGCATAGTCCTAGCAATTTCTTGTAAAGTTCTATTTTTCCTTTCTACCACCCCATTTTGTTGGGGTGTCCTAGGTGAAGAGAAATCATGTCTAATGCCATATTCATCACATAGATCAATAAATGCATGATTATCAAATTCTCCTCCATGATCACTCCTAATCTTGCTAATGCTTATGTTCTTTTCATTTTGAAGCCTCTTGATTAGTTTTGAAAACTCATGAATGGTCTCATGTTTATGTGCAAGGAAAATCACCCAAGTATATCTAGAATAATCATCAACAATTACAAAGGCATAGGATCTACCACCTACACTTTTAACTCTACTTGGACCAAACAAATCAAGATGCAAAAGTTCTAAAACCTTAGTAGTTGAAATCTGGTTTTTAGACTTGAAAGACTCCCTAGTGTGTTTTCCTCTAATGCATGGCTCACAAGCATCATACATGTCAAAGTTCAAAGAAGGTATACCTCTAACAAGATTATTTCTAACCAATTTTTCAATTGTAGAAATTCCTATATGTCCTAATCTTTTATGCCATATATTCACATCACTAACATTGGAAATCAAGCATTTAAGTTTGCAATCATTCAAGTCTTTCAAATTAATAGAATACACATTACCATCTCTTTTTCCTACAAGCACACATTCATTCATAGCATTTAAAAACTCACACTTTGAATCATCAAAACATATGCGCAAGCCACCATCACACAATTGAGAAATACTAAGAAGGTTAAAAGATAATCCATCAACTAATTGCACATTAGAGATAGAGAAAGATGATACATCACCTATGGATCCTTGACCAAGGATCCTACCCTTCTTGTTGTCACCAAAAGTCACATGACCACCATTAGAGAACTTCTTGAGAGAAGAAAAAGAACTTGAGTTCCCGGTCATGTGTCTTGAGCAACCACTATCCAAGTACCATTTGGAAGCCTTAGAACTTTTGATTTTCAAGAACACCTACATTAGTTCAATTCGCTTTAGGTACCCAATTTCTTTTGGGTCCTAGGAGGTTAGCATCAAGAATCTTGGTTCCCTTTGGAACCCACATTTGCTTAACTTTCTTGCCAAACACATATTGAAACTTTGGAAAAACTTTGGCATTCAAGTTATGCATATATGCATCATTTGAGGAATGAAATGAAGTGCTAGCATACATAGAGCCTTGTGGAACTCTAGGAGCCCTAGAATACCTTATGGGTTGCCCTAATTTCTTAGGAAACCCTACGGGTCTCTTGGGGCCAGATTTGATATCCTTCTTCCAAGGCTGATTTGGCACACCCCTAATGGGAATAGGCCTATGTCCCATGGGTTGGACAAATGATACATGCTCAGGATGTGATTTTGAAGTACTAGCATGCATATCATTCAAAGCATTGTAGTTAGGAGGTGAAAAAATCATTTTCTTAGGAAAACAATCCTCCTTCATGTCATTCAAGGAATGCAAATAGCCACGTGATACAAAAGATGTAGAAATATCATGCATATCACATTTCTTCAATTTTACATCATCACCAACATAACCTAAACCCGATTTGTCCAAAGATTGTCTAAGGCATGATAATAGTGAATCAAGTCTAGAAGATCCCACACTAAACTTCGAGAAAGATTTCTCTAGATCCTCATATCTTAATTTCAAAGCATCTAATTCATTTTGAACAATAGAGTCATCATGTGACTCTTGGTTCTCATTAGGCACAATAGCAATCAATTTCAAATCATCATACTCTTCTTGCAAGGTACTAAGTTTAAATTGCAAATCTTCAATCAAGGGTTCATGATCACACTTAGACATGTTATTAGCACACATGGCAGCAAGCATATCGCACTTTTCATCACATTTAGCATTTAGATCATCAATGGTCTTTTCATGCTCTTCTACCTTAGCATTTAAACAATCAATCTCATTTTTCAATTGTTTCTTTTCCTTATGCATTTTCCTATTCTTAGCATTCATGTCATTAAGTAAGGAAAGCAAATCATCAATAGACACATCATCATCATCATGATCAAAAGAATTTACCTCCTCATCCGGATCGGATGAGTTTCCTTTGGCCATCAAGCAAAATCTAGCAAACTCATCCTAACTTGAAGAGCTTTCGGAGTCCGAATCACTCCAAGTAGCTTTGAAGGCTCTCTTGGATTGCTCCTTGCTCTTATCTTTCTTCTTTGGACACTCATACTTCATGTGCCCCTTCTTGCCACACTCAAAGCACCTCAAATCTTTGTCTTGCTCCTCATGGTTCCCTTTGGAGTCGCTTTGATCCCCACGGCCAGATTTGAAGTTGTCCCTCTTTGAGTGGCCAAAAGGTCTACCACCTTGCTTCTTCTTGTTTATCAAGTATCTCTTGAACCTCCTTGTCATTAAGGCTACTTCCTCATCACTCAAATCATCTCCACTATCAACCTTGGAGGCAAAGGCAATGCTCTTCTTTTTGGTGTCCTCTTTTTGAGCTTCTCTTGCCTTCAAGTTTGTCTCATATACTAGAAGTGATCCTACAAGCTCATCCAACTTCAAAATTTTGAGATCTTTAGCTTCTTGGATGGCAGTCACTTTGGCATCCCATGCTTCCGGAAGACTTCTCAAGTACTTTTGCACCTTTTCTTGATTGGAGAATGTCTTCCCTAAAGATTCAAGAGAATTCAGAATTTTGGTTAGTCTAATATCCATATCGGTAATAGACTCATGTGGAAACATAGTGAACAATTCATATGAATGCATGAGCATGTTAATCTTAGACTCCTTTACTTGATTAGTTCCCTCATGCTTCATCTCTAACCTAGTCCACATATCTTGAGCCGAAATGCATGTAGAAATATGTTTAGCTTCAATTGAATTCAATGCATTAAATAAAATAGACATAGCTTTAGCATTCAAATAAATCTTTTTCTTATCATTATCATCCCATTTATCCCTAGGTTTTGAAATCTCTTTTTCGACATCACCGATCTTGGTGGTGATGGTAGGCTCATAAGGTCCATCCTCTATGACATACCACAAATCAATATCAAGAGACATGAAATAAAGTTTCATTCTCATCTTCCAATGGTCATAGTCTTCTCCATTAAAGAATGGAGGTCTACCACTAGATTGACCCTCTAACACATGATCATGTCTACCACTAGTAGATGCCATCATATAAATCACTAATAATGCACAAGAAAATTACTTCTATATGCAAGGGAACACAAGCTTCGATACCACTTGTTGGATCGGATGGCACTACAAGAGGGGGGGTGAATTGTGATCTTAATCAAATTTAGACTAAGTCACCTCTTTTTTGTTTCAATTGAGTTTCACCCGAAGCGGAAGCAATTTAAATAAGTTGAATATAAATGTATGCAAAGATAATCACATACATCAAACTTAACAACAAGAATCAAGTCAAATGATCAAAATGAATATCACACACAAAAACAAGTTGTAATGAAGCACAAATTCAGATTCAACAAATGTATGCACAAGCTTGATTCTATAACCCTAGATGTCCAATTTCAAGTATGCAATGCAAGTATGATATGCTAAAATGAAATTACTGTAAAGTAAAAAGGGCAAAGAGATTTATAGTGGTTCGGCTTAACCCAAGCCTACTCCACTCCCCAAGTCCCACTTGGGAATTTCAAACACTCCACTATAGCTTGTTCAACCGAGTCAAGCGGAACTCATACAACCAGTGTTTTTGTAGCTCAAACACCAAACTCTACACACCGTGTGGTTTATAGCTCACCACACAAAACTCTACACACCGTGTGGTTTGTAGCTCACCACACTAACTTAATCAACAAAATACAAGCTCAAAATTGGCTCTAAGAATAGCCGGGTATGAGATAAGTTTAGGCTCAAAGGCTGGCTCTTTAGTAGCTGGATTTGTAAGTGTCTAAGGCTCAAATGAAGCTCTTGAAAAGCTGGAATGGGAATGGTAAGCACAAAACTCAGATTTGAGATTTTTTTGGTTGCTAGGGTATGTGAAATTTTGAGTAGTGTATCAACCAACGAAAATCAGCTGTGATAAGGCTTGAATGGTGAAATGGAGATATAGAATGAAGCCTTATAGGTGCTGGAAATCAGATTGCTCAAGCAAGTAGAATGGCTCTTGAGGAAATGATAAGAATCTGGTAAGAAAGGCTCAAGAGTAACAATAAAGCTTTACTTGGCTAGTGTGTATGATCTCTCTTCAAAATTAAGTATGTAATCAAGGAATGAATGAGTGAAAGAATGAAAGCTTAGAAGATGAAAAACACTAGAGAGAGAGAGTGTAATTTTCGGCCAAGTATGTGCACCATAGACAAAGAGTTAGTTTATATAGAAAATTGTGGAGTGTAAGCTCATGAAATGAGGGCCATTGGATTGATATGAAAGATATGGACCCTTGGATCATTATAGACGTTAGAAGGCTTAGAGAAGTGTGAAAATGATTACAACAAGTCTCTTTTTGTAGGAAGAAATAATGGTCATTAGATGAGGAAGATTCATAGATAGCCATTGGGTAAAAAGGTGTAGTGGAAAGGTTTAATCTTGCACCAATGGATCAAAAGGATATTTTGGAGGGAAGGAATGTGTACCATTGGATGAGGAAAACCTTTGAAATAAATCACCTTCCTTTTGTCTCTTTCCAAAGTGCTTTTCCACCAAATTATGTCTCTTTTGTAGCAAAAGAGATCTTGAGCATGTGAGGCATTTATTGCATGTCTCCTCTTGCTTTTTTGACTTTAAATCTCTATTGTTGACTTGTAGCTCTTATTGGCTCCACTAATCCATTTCATGTATCCAACTCATATGCCATGTCATCACGTCCATGTCATCTGCCACGTCAGTCTGTTGGCTTTGACTCTGACCAGAAAATCAATTTTTCTTCAATTGGCTCCATTTAAGCTCCAATATATTCTTTACATATTCTGACCATGGTTAAGCACGAAAATGACTTTCTTAATCATGTTTGACCATGATTAAGTCTTCATTATAGTTCGGTTAAGGTGACCATGTTGATACTTGGTCAACTTGATCATCCTACACACAATTAAACTCAAGACATGCTATGTAAGCCTTGTTAGGGCTTCTTGCAATGTAAGTCCATGTTAGTTCAATAAATCAAATTCCCATGCATTTTGGGTAGGACATATAGGTCTAAGATTTCTCATGTACATTATGGATTAAAGTTCAATCAATCATGCTTTTAAAATCACTCAAACATATATATTCAACACTAAGGCATCAAAATAGACCGTTATACTCTATATAGTGTTCTTAGAAGTCTTAACTTGCTAGTTTCTCTTTGGGACATGGTTTCGTTAGGTAAATAAGCCAATAGACCAAGTTAAGTTCAAAATTGCACGAAACGTGAAAAACTTGTCTATGCATAGAATTGAGGATTCCTAAGGCATCAAAATAGACCGTTATAGTCCATTTAGTGTTCTTAGAAGTCTTAACTTGCTAGTTTCTCTTTTGGACATGGTTTCGTTAGGTAAATAAGCCAATAGACCAAGTTAAGTTCAAAATTACACGAAACGTGAAAAACATATCCATGCATAGAACTGAGCATTCCTTAGGCATCAAAATAGACGTTATACTCTATTTAGTGTTCTTCAAAGTCTTAACTTGCTAGTTTAGCTTTTGGACAACGTTTCGTTAGGTAAAGAAGCCAATAGACCAAGTTAAGTTCAAAATTGCACGAAACGTGAAAAACTTGTCTATGCATAGAATTGAGCATTCCTAAGGCATCAAAATGGATCATTATACTCTATTTAGTGTTCTCCAAAGTCTTAACTTGCTTGTTTAGGTTTTGGACATCGTTTCGTTAGGTAAAGAAGCCAATAGACCAAGTTAAGTTCAAAATTGCACGAAACGTGAAAAACTTGTCTATGCATAGAATTGAGCATTCCTAAGGCATCAAAATGGACCGTTATACTCTATTTAGTGCACTTCGAAGTCTTAACTTGCTAGTTTAGCTTTTGGACATCGTTTCGTTAGGTAAAGAAGCCAATAGACCAAGTCAAGTTCAAAATTGCACGAAACGTGAAAAACTTGTCTATGCATAGAATTGAGCATTCCTAAGGCATCGAAATGGACCGTTATACTCTATTTAGTGTTCTTCGAAGTCTTAACTTGCTAGTTTAGCTTTTGGACATCGTTTCGTTAGGTAAAGAAGCCAATAGACCAAGTTAAGTTCAAAATTGCACGAAACGTGAAAAACTTGTCTATGCATAGAATTGAGCATTCCTAAGGCATCAAAATGGATCATTATACTCTATTTAGTGTTCTCCAAAGTCTTAACTTGCTTGTTTAGGTTTTGGACATCGTTTCGTTAGGTAAAGAAGCCAATAGACCAAGTTAAGTTCAAAATTGCACGAAACGTGAAAAACTTGTCTATGCATAGAATTGAGCATTCCTAAGGCATCAAAATGGACCGTTATACTCTATTTAGTGCACTTCGAAGTCTTAACTTGCTAGTTTAGCTTTTGGACATCGTTTCGTTAGGTAAAGAAGCCAATAGACCAAGTCAAGTTCAAAATTGCACGAAACGTGAAAAACTTGTCTATGCATAGAATTGAGCATTCCTAAGGCATCGAAATGGACCGTTATACTCTATTTAGTGTTCTTAGAAGTCTTAACTTGCTAGTTTAGCTTTTGGACATCGTTTCGTTAGGTAAAGAAGCCAATAGACCAAGTTAAGTTCAAAATTGCTCGAAACATGAAAAACTTGTCTATGCATAGAATTGAGCATTCCTAAGGCATCAAAATAGACCGTTATACTCTATTTAGTGTTCTTAGAAGTCTTAGCTTGCTAGTTTAGCTTTTGGGCAACGTTTCGTTAGGTAAAGAAGCCAATAGACCAAGTTAAGTTCAAAATTGCACGAAACGTGAAAAACTTGTCTATGCATAGAATTGAGCAATCCTAAGGCATCAAAATAGACCGTTATACTCTATTTAGTGTTCTTAGAAGTCTTAACTTGCTAGTTTCTCTTTGGGACATGGTTTCGTTAGGTAAATAAGCCAATAGACCAAGTTAAGTTCAAAATTGCACGAAACATGAAAAACTTGTCTATGCATAGAATTGAGCAATCCTAAGGCATCAAAATAGACCGTTATACGCTATTTAGTGTTCTTAGAAGTCTTAACTTGCTAGGTTAGCTTTTGGGCAACGTTTCGTTAGGTAAAGAAGCCAATAGACCAAGTTAAGTTCAAAATTGAACGAAAAGTGAAAAACTTGTCTATGCATAGAATTGAGCATTCTTAAGGCATCAAATTGGACCGTTATACTCTATTTAGTGTTCTTAGAAGTCTTAACTTGCTAGTTTAGCTTTTGGACAACGTTTCGTTAGGTAAAGAAGCCAATAGGCCAAGTTAAGTTCAAAATTGCACGAAACGTGAAAAACTTGTCTATGCATAGAATTGAGCATTCCTAAGGCATCAAAATGGACAGTTATACTCTATTTAGTGTTCTTCGAAGTCTTAACTTGCTAGTTTAGCTTTTGGACATCGTTTCGTTAGGTAAAGAAGCCAATAGACCAAGTTATGTTCCAAATTGCACGAAACGTGAAAAACTTGTCGTTGCGTAGAATTGAGCATTCCTAAGGCATCAAAATGGACCGTTATACTCTATTTAGTGTTCTTCGAAGCCTTAACTTGCTAGTTTAGCTTTTGGACATCGTTTCGTTAGGTAAAGAAGCCAATAGACCAAGTTAAGTTCAAAATTACACGAAACGTGAAAATCTTGTCTATGCATAGAATTGTGCATTCCTAAGGCATCAAAATGGACCGTTATACTCTATTTAGTGCTCTTCGATGTCTTAACGTGCTAGTTTAGCTTTTGGACATCGTTTCGTTAGGTAAAGAAGCCAATAGACCAAGTCAAGTTCAAAATTGCACGAAACGTGAAAAACTTGTCTATGCATAGAATTGAGCATTCCTAAGGCATCAAAATGGACCGTTATACTCTATTTAGTGTTCTTCGAAGTCTTAACTTGCTAGTTTAGCTTTTGGACATCGTTTCGTTAGGTAAAGAAGCCAATAGACCAAGTTAAGTTCAAAATTGCACGAAACGTGAAAAACTTGTCTATGCATAGAATTGAGCATTCCTAAGGCATCAAAATGGACCGTTATACTCTATTTAGTGCACTTCGAAGTCTTAACTTGCTAGTTTAGCTTTTGGACATCGTTTCGTTAGGTAAAGAAGCCAATAGACCAAGTCAAGTTCAAAATTGCACGAAACGTGAAAAACTTGTCTATGCATAGAATTGAGCATTCCTAAGGCATCGAAATGGACCGTTATACTCTATTTAGTGTTCTTCGAAGTCTTAACTTGCTAGTTTAGCTTTTGGACATCGTTTCGTTAGGTAAAGAAGCCAATAGACCAAGTTAAGTTCAAAATTGCACGAAACGTGAAAAACTTGTCTATGCATAGAATTGAGCATTCCTAAGGCATCAAAATGGATCATTATACTCTATTTAGTGTTCTCCAAAGTCTTAACTTGCTTGTTTAGGTTTTGGACATCGTTTCGTTAGGTAAAGAAGCCAATAGACCAAGTTAAGTTCAAAATTACACGAAACGTGAAAAACTTGTCTATGCATAGAATTGAGCATTCCTAAGGCATCAAAATGGACCGTTATACTCTATTTAGTGCACTTCGAAGTCTTAACTTGCTAGTTTAGCTTTTGGACATCGTTTCGTTAGGTAAAGAAGCCAATAGACCAAGTCAAGTTCAAAATTGCACGAAACGTGAAAAACTTGTCTATGCATAGAATTGAGCATTCCTAAGGCATCGAAATGGACCGTTATACTCTATTTAGTGTTCTTCGAAGTCTTAACTTGCTAGTTTAGCTTTTGGACATCGTTTCGTTAGGTAAAGAAGCCAATAGACCAAGTTAAGTTCAAAATTGCTCGAAACATGAAAAACTTGTCTATGCATAGAATTGAGCATTCCTAAGGCATCAAAATAGACCGTTATACTCTATTTAGTGTTCTTAGAAGTCTTAGCTTGCTAGTTTAGCTTTTGGGCAACATTTCGTTAGGTAAAGAAGCCAATAGACCAAGTTAAGTTCAAAATTGCACGAAACGTGAAAAACTTGTCTATGCATAGAATTGAGCATTCCTAAGGCATCAAAATAGACCGTTATACTCTATTTAGTGTTCTTAGAAGTCTTAACTTGCTAGTTTCTCTTTGGGACATGGTTTCGTTAGGTAAATAAGCCAATAGACCAAGTTAAGTTCAAAATTGCACGAAACATGAAAAACTTGTCTATGCATAGAATTGAGCAATCCTAAGGCATCAAAATAGACCGTTATACGCTATTTAGTGTTCTTAGAAGTCTTAACTTGGTAGGTTAGCTTTTGGGCAACGTTTCGTTAGGTAAAGAAGCCAATAGACCAAGTTAAGTTCAAAATTGAACGAAAAGTGAAAAACTTGTCTATGCATAGAATTGAGCATTCTTAAGGCATCAAATTGGACCGTTATACTCTATTTAGTGTTCTTAGAAGTCTTAACTTGCTAGTTTAGCTTTTGGACAACGTTTCGTTAGGTAAAGAAGCCAATAGGCCAAGTTAAGTTCAAAATTGCACGAAACGTGAAAAACTTGTCTATGCATAGAATTGAGCATTCCTAAGGCATCAAAATGGACAGTTATACTCTATTTAGTTTTCTTCGAAGTCTTAACTTGCTAGTTTAGCTTTTGGACATCGTTTCGTTAGGTAAAGAAGCCAATAGACCAAGTTATGTTCCAAATTGCACGAAACGTGAAAAACTTGTCGTTGCGTAGAATTGAGCATTCCTAAGGCATCAAAATGGACCGTTATACTCTATTTAGTGTTCTTCGAAGCCTTAACTTGCTAGTTTAGCTTTTGGACATCGTTTCGTTAGGTAAAGAAGCCAATAGACCAAGTTAAGTTCAAAATTACACGAAACGTGAAAATCTTGTCTATGCATAGAATTGTGCATTCCTAAGGCATCAAAATGGACCGTTATACTCTATTTAGTGCTCTTCGATGTCTTAACGTGCTAGTTTAGCTTTTGGACATCGTTTCGTTAGGTAAAGAAGCCAATAGACCAAGTCAAGTTCAAAATTGCACGAAACGTGAAAAACTTGTCTATGCATAGAATTGAGCATTCCTAAGGCATCAAAATGGACCGTTATACTCTATTTAGTGTTCTTCGAAGTCTTAACTTGCTAGTTTAGCTTTTGGACATCGTTTCGTTAGGTAAAGAAGCCAATAGACCAAGTTAAGTTCAAAATTGCACGAAACGTGAAAAACTTGTCTATGCATAGAATTGAGCATTCCTAAGGCATCAAAATGGACCGTTATACTCTATTTAGTGTTCTTCGAAGTCTTAACTTGCTAGTTTAGCTTTTGGACATCGTTTCGTTAGGTAAAGAAGCCAATAGACCAAGTCAAGTTCAAAATTGCACGAAACGTGATAAACTTGTCTATGCATAGAATTGAGCATTCCTAAGGCATCAAAATGGACCGTTATACTCTATTTAGTGTTCTTCGAAGTCTTAACTTGCTAGTTTAGCTTTTGGACATCGTTTCGTTAGGTAAAGAAGCCAATAGACCAAGTTATGTTCCAAATTGCACGAAACGTGAAAAACTTGTCTATGCATAGAATTGAGCATTCCTAAGGCATCAAAATGGACCGTTATACTCTATTTAGTGTTCTTCGAAGTCTTAACTTGCTAGTTTAGCTTTTGGACATCGTTTCGTTAGGTAAAGAAGCCAATAGACCAAGTTAAGTTCAAAATTGCTCGAAACCTGAAAAACTTGTCTATGCATAGAATTGAGCATTCCTAAGGCATCAAAATAGACCGTTATACTCTATTTAGTGTTCTTGGAAGTCTTAGCTTGCTAGTTTAGCTTTTGGGCAACGTTTCGTTAGGTAAGGAAGCCAATAGACCAAGTTAAGTTCAAAATTGCACGAAACGTGAAAAACTTGTCTATGCATAGAATTGAGCATTCCTAAGGCATCAAAATAGACCGTTATACTCTATTTAGTGTTCTTAGAAGTCATAACTTGCTAGTTTCTCCTTGGGACATGGTTTCGTTAGGTAAATAAGCCAATAGACCAAGTTAAGTTCAAAATTGCACGAAACGTGAAAAACTTGTCTATGCATAGAATTGAGCATTCCTAAGGCATCAAAATGGACCGTTATACTCTATTTAGTGTTCTTCGAAGTCTTAACTTGCTAGTTTAGCTTTTGGACATCGTTTCGTTAGGTAAAGAAGCCAATAGACCAAGTTAAGTTCAAAATTGCTCGAAACGTGAAAAACTTGTCTATGCATAGAATTGAGCATTCCTAAGGCATCAAAATAGACCGTTATACTCTATTTAGTGTTCTTAGAAGTCTTAGCTTGCTAGTTTAGCTTTTGGGCAACTTTTCGTTAGGTAAAGAAGCCAATAGACCAAGTTAAGTTCAAAATTGCACGAAACGTGAAAAACTTGTCTATGCATAGAATTGAGCATTCCTAAGGCATCAAAATAGACCGTTATACTCTATTTAGTGTTCTTAGAAGTCTTAGCTTGCTAGTTTAGCTTTTGGGCAACGTTTCGTTAGGTAAAGAAGCCAATAGACCAAGTTAAGTTCAAAATTGCACGAAACTTGAAAAACCTGTCTATGCATAGAATTGAGCATTCCTAAGGCATCAAAATAGACTGTTATACTCTATTTAGTGTTCTTAAAAGTCATAACTTGCTAGTTTCTCCTTGGGACATGGTTTCGTTAGGAAAATAAGCCAATAGACCAAGTTAAGTTCAAAATTGCACGAAACGTGAAAAACTTGTCTATGCATAGAATTGAGCATTCCTAAGGCATCAAAATAGACCGTTACAGTCCATTTAGTGTTCTTAGAAGTCTTAACTTGCTAGTTTCTCTTTTGGACATGGTTTTGTTAGGTAAATAAGCCAATAGACCAAGTTAAGTTCAAAATTACACGAAACGTGAAAAACTTATCCATGCATAGAACTGAGCATTACTAAGGCATCAAAATAGACCGTTATACTCTATTTAGTGTTCGTAGAAGACTTAACTTGCTAGTTTATCTTTTGGACAACGTTTCGTTAGGTAAAGAAGCCAATAGACCAAGTTAAGTTCAAAATTGTACTAAACGTGAAAAACTTGTCCATGCATAGAATTGAGCATTCCTAAGGCATCAAAAAGGACCATTATACTCTATTTAGTGTTCTCCGAAGTCTTAACTTGCTAGTTTAGCTTTTGGACATCGTTTCGTTAGGTAAAGAAGCCAATAGACCAAGTTAAGTTCAAAATTGCACGAAACGTGAAAAACTTGTCTATGCATAGAATTGAGCATTCCTAAGGCTTCAAAATGGACAGTTATACTCTATTTATTGTTCTTCGAAGCCTTAACTTGCTAGTTTAGCTTTTGGACATCGTTTCGTTAGGTAAAGAAGCCAATAGACCAAGTTAAGTTCAAAATTGCACGAAACGTAAAAAAACTTGCCTATGCATAGAATTGAGCATTCCTAAGTCATCAAAATGGACTGTTTTACTCTATTTAGTGTTCTTCGAAGTCTTAAGTTGCTAGTTTAGCTTTTGGACATCGTTTCGTTAGGTAAAGAAGCCAATAGACCAAGTTATGTTCCAAATTGCACGAAACGTGAAAAACTTGTCGTTGCGTAGAATTGAGCATTCCTAAGGCATCAAAATGGACCGTTATACTCTATTTATTGTTCTTCGAAGCCTTAACTTGTTAGTTTAGCTTTTGGACATCGTTTCGTTAGGTAAAGAAGCCAATAGACCAAGTTAAGTTCAAAATTGCACGAAACGTGAAAAACTTGTCTATGCATAGAATTGAGCATTCCTAAGGCATCAAAATGGACCGTTATACTCTATTTAGTGCTCTTCGAAGTCTTAACTTGCTAGTTTTGCTTTTGGACATCGTTTCGTTAGGTAAAGAAGCCAATAGACCAAGTCAAGTTCAAAATTGCACGAAACGTGAAAAACTTGTCTATGCATAGAATTGAGCATTCCTAAGGCATCGAAATGGACCGTTATACTCTATTTAGTGTTCTTCGAAGTCTTAACTTGCTAGTTTAGCTTTTGGACATCGTTTCGTTAGGTAAAGAAGCCAATAGACCAAGTTAAGTTCAAAATTGCTCGAAACGTGAAAAACTTGTCTATGCATAGAATTGAGCATTCTTAAGGCATCAAAATAGACCGTTATACTCTATTTAGTGTTTTTTGAAGTCTTAACATACTAGTTTAGCTTTTGGACAACGTTTCGTTAGGTAAAGAAGCCAATAGACCAAGTTATGTTCAAAATTGAACGAAAAGTGAAAAACTTGTCTATGCATAGAATTGAGCATTCTTAAGTCATCAAATTGGACCGTTATACTCTATTTAGTGTTCTTAGAAGTCTTAACTTGCTAGTTTCGCCTTTGGACAACGTTTCGTTAGGTAAAGAAGCCAATAGGCCAAGTTAAGTTCAAAATTGTACGAAACGTGAAAAACTTGTCTATGCATAGAATTGAGCATTCCTAAGGCATCAAAATGGACCATTATACTCTATTTAGTGTTCTTCGAAGTCTTAACTTGCTAGTTTAGCTTTTGGACATCGTTTCGTTAGGTAAAGAAGCCAATAGACCAAGTTATGTTCCAAATTGCACGAAACGTGAAAAACTTGTCGTTGCGTAGAATTGAGCATTCCTAAGGCATCAAAATGGACCGTTATACTCTATTTAGTGTTCTTCGAAGCCTTAACTTGCTAGTTTAGCTTTTGGACATCGTTCCGTTAGGTAAAGAAGCCAATAGACCAAGTTAAGTTCAAAATTGCTCGAAACGTGAAAAACTTGTCTATGCATAGAATTGAGCATTCTTAAGGCATCAAAATAGACCGTTATACTCTATTTAGTGTTTTTTGAAGTCTTAACATACTAGTTTAGCTTTTGGACAACGTTTCGTTAGGTAAAGAAGCCAATAGACCAAGTTATGTTCAAAATTGAACGAAAAGTGAAAAACTTGTCTATGCATAGAATTGAGCATTCTTAAGTCATCAAATTGGACCGTTATACTCTATTTAGTGTTCTTAGAAGTCTTAACTTGCTAGTTTAGCCTTTGGACAACGTTTCGTTAGGTAAAGAAGCCAATAGGCCAAGTTAAGTTCAAAATTGTACGAAACGTGAAAAACTTGTCTATGCATAGAATTGAGCATTCCTAAGGCATCAAAATGGACCGTTATACTCTATTTAGTGTTCTTCGAAGTCTTAACTTGCTAGTTTAGCTTTTGGACATCGTTTCGTTAGGTAAAGAAGCCAATAGACCAAGTTAAGTTCAAAATTACACGAAACGTGAAAAACTTATCCATGCATAGAACTGAGCATTCCTAAGGCATCAAAATAGACCGCTATACTCTATTTAGTGTTCTTAAAAGACTTAACTTGCTAGATTAACTTTTGGACAACGTTTCGTTAGGTAAAGAAGCCAGTAGACCAAGTTAAGTTCAAAATTGCACGAAACGTGAAAAACTTGTCTATGCATAGAATTGAGCATTCCTAAGGCATCAAAATGGACAGTTATACTCTATTTATTGTTCTTCGAAGTCTTAACTTGCTAGTTTAGCTTTTGGGCAACGTTTCGTTAGGTAAAGAAGCCAATAGACCAAGTTAAGTTCAAAATTGCACGAAACGTGAAATACTTGTCTATGCATAGAATTGAGCATTCCTAAGGCATCAAAATAGACCCTTATACTCTATTTAGTGTTCTTAGAAGTCTTAACTTGCTAGTTTCTCTTTGGGACATGGTTTCGTTAGGTAAATAAGCCAATAGACCAAGTTAAGTTCAAAATTACACAAAACGTGAAAAACTTGTCTATGCATAGAATTGAGGATTCCTAAGGCATCAAAATAGACTGTTATAGTCCATTTAGTGTTCTTAGAAGTCTTAACTTGCTAGTTTCTCTTTTGGACATGGTTTCGTTAGGTAAATAAGCCAATAGACCAAGTTAAGTTCAAAATTACACGAAACGTGAAAAACTTATCCATGCATAGAACTGAGCATTCCTTAGGCATCAAAATAGACGTTATACTCTATTTAGTGTTCTTCAAAGTCTTAACTTGCTAGTTTAGCTTTTGGACAACGTTTCGTTAGGTAAAGAAGCCAATAGACCAAGTTAAGTTCAAAATTGCACGAAACGTGAAAAACTTGTCTATGCATAGAATTGAGCATTCCTAAGGCATCAAAATAGACCGTTATACTCTATTTAGTGTTCTTAGAAGTCTTAACTTGCTAGTTTCTCTTTGGGACATGGTTTCGTTAGGTAAATAAGCCAATAGACCAAGTTAAGTTCAAAATTGCACGAAACGTGAAAAACTTGTCTATGCATAGAATTGAGGATTCCTAAGGCATCAAAATAGACCGTTATAGTCCATTTAGTGTTCTTAGAAGTCTTAACTTGCTAGTTTCTCTTTTGGACATGGTTTCGTTAGGTAAATAAGCCAATAGACCAAGTTAAGTTCAAAATTGCACGAAACGTGAAAAACTTGTCTATGCATAGAATTGAGCATTCCTAAGGCATCAAAATAGACAGTTATACTCTATTTAGTGTTCTTAGAAGTCTTAACTTGCTAGTTTCTCTTTGGGACATGGTTTCGTTAGGTAAATAAGCCAATAGACCAAGTTAAGTTCAAAATTGCACGAAACGTGAAAAACTTGTCTATGCATAGAATTGAGCATTCCTAAGGCATCAAAATGGACCGTTATACTCTATTTAGTGCACTTCGAAGTCCTAACTTGCTAGTTTAGCTTTTGGACATCGTTTCGTTAGGTAGAGAAGCCAATAGACCAAGTCAATTTCAAAATTGCACGAAACGTGAAAAACTTGTCTATGCATAGAATTGAGCATTCCTAAGGCATCGAAATGGACCGTTATACTCTATTTAGTGTTCTTCGAAGTCTTAACTTGCTAGTTTAGCTTTTTGACAACGTTTCGTTAGGTAAAGAAGCCAATAGACCAAGTTAAGTTCAAAATTGCACGAAACGTGAAAAACTTGTCTATGCATAGAATTGAGCATTCCTAAGGCATCAAAATAGACCGTTATACTCTATTTAGTGTTCTTAGAAGTCTTAACTTGCTAGTTTCTCTTTGGGACATGGTTTCGTTAGGTAAATAAGCCAATAGACCAAGTTAAGTTCAAAATTGCACGAAACGTGAAAAACTTGTCTATGCATAGAATTGAGGATTCCTAAGGCATCAAAATAGACCGTTATAATCCATTTAGTGTTCTTAGAAGTCTTAACTTGCTAGTTTCTCTTTTGGACATGGTTTCGTTAGGTAAATAAGCCAATAGACCAAGTTAAGTTCAAAATTACACGAAACGTGAAAAACTTATCCATGCATAGAACTGAGCATTCCTTAGGCATCAAAATAGACGTTATACTCTATTTAGTGTTCTTCGAAGTCTTAACTTGCTAGTTTAGCTTTTGGACAACGTTTCGTTAGGTAAAGAAGCCAATAGACCAAGTTAAGTTCAAAATTGCACGAAACGTGAAAAACTTGTCTATGCATAGAATTGAGCATTCCTAAGGCATCAAAATGGACCATTATACTCTATTTAGTGTTCTCCGAAGTCTTAACTTGCTTGCTTAGCTTTTGGACATCCTTTCGTTTGGTAAAGAAGCCAAAAGACCAAGTTAAGTTCAAAATTACGCGAAACGTGAAAAACTTGTCTATGCATAGAATTGAGCATTCCTAAGGCATCAAAATAGACCGTTACACGCTATTTAGTGTTCTTAGAAGTCTTAACTTGCTAGGTTAGCTTTTGGGCAACGTTTCGTTAGGTAAAGAAGCCAATAGACCAAGTTAAGTTCAAAATTGAACGAAAAGTGAAAAACTTGTCTATGCATAGAATTGAGCATTCTTAAGGCATCAAATTGGACCGTTATACTCTATTTAGTGTTCTTAGAAGTCTTAACTTGCTAGTTTAGCCTTTGGACAATGTTTCGTTAGGTAAAGAAGCCAATAGGCCAAGTTAAGTTCAAAATTGTACGAAACGTGAAAAACTTGTCTATGCATAGAATTGAGCATTCCTAAGGCATCAAAATGGACAGTTATACTCTATTTAGTGTTCTTCGAAGTCTTAACTTGCTAGTTTAGCTTTTGGACATCGTTTCGTTAGGTAAAGAAGCCAATAAACCAAGTTTTGTTCCAAATTGCACGAAACGTGAATTGACATGCTTATTGTTCAAATATATGTAGATGACATTATATTTGGTGCTACTAATGAGGCTATGTGCAAAGAGTTTGAGTCTTGCATGAAAAATGAATTTGAGATGTCTATGATGGGTGAACTTACATTCTTTTTAGGGCTGCAAGTTAAACAAACTAAGAAAGGTATACATATTAGTCAAACTAAATATATTCATGATATGCTGAAAAAGTTTGGTTTTGATTCCTTGAATCCTTCTCCTACTCCCATGAGTGTGTCTACTAAGCTTGACAAAGATGAAAATGGACAGCCTTATGATTCTAAAATGTATAGGTCCATGATTGGTTCACTTTTGTATTTAACCTCTAGTAGACCCGACATTATGTTTAGTGTATGCATGTGTGCTAGATTTCAAAGTCAGCCTATGCATTCTCATTTCCTAGTGGTTAAGAGAATATTTAGGTATCTTAGGCATACATCAACTCTTGGCTTATGGTATGACAAAAATTCATTGTTTGATTTACATGCATATAGTGATGCTGACTTTGCTGGATGTAAGATAAATAGGAAGAGTACTTCGGGTACATGCCAATTCCTAGGGAGTATGCTTATCTCTTGGTTCTCCAAGAAACAACCTTGTGTTGCCCTATCTACCACCGAAGCCGAATACATAGCTATAGGGAGTTGTTGTGCTCAACTCTTATGGATTAGACAACAATTATATGACTTTGGACTTAAATTGAAAGATATTCCTATATATTGTGATAATACTAGTGCCATTAGCCTTTCTAAAAATCCAGTGCATCATTCAAAGGCTAAACATATTGAAATTAGGCATCATTTTATTAGAGATCATGTGACTCAAGGGACAATTAAATTAGAGTATGTGGACACAATGAACCAACTTGCGGACATACTAACTAAACCTCTAAACCAAGAGAGATTTGAATTTTTAAGAGGTAATCTAGGCATGAGAATGAGTCCTTGATATGTGTATGGATGTTTATGCATTGCTTATATTGAACACCTTTTGGATGCATTTACAAAATAAAGGGGGAGAAATATACTTTGAACTTTAAAGTTTGGTATGCATAGTTTAAGGGGGAGGAACTTGAATGTCATATTGTATAGACCTTGCCTATTGATACTTTACTTGTCTTGAATTGCAATTCCCTTGTGTTTATTGAAACATATGCTTATAGGAAGTTTATTTGTGTGAAGCATAATGTGAGGGGGAGAGTTTCTCATGTGAATTAAAGAAAATAGCTCAAAGTTACATAAGTTATTTTGTAATCATCAAAAGGGGGAGAATGTTGAATATATGTTTGAGTGATTACAACGGCATGTTTTGATTGAACTTTGATCTATTGATTGTATTGAGAAACCTAGGTGCATATGCCTACTTGATTAGTTTAGGAATTCAAGACTTATATTAAACTAGTTCAATTGTGCTTATTTGATGATTTGATTATTGAACTAACGTGGACTAATTGCAAGAAATCCTAAAAGGGTTTACATAGCATGTCTTGAGTATGATTTGTGTGTAGGGTGACCAAAACGTAAATTGGTCGTAATGTCATCCTTGACCAACATTAGTGAAGGCTTAATCAGTGTCAAACATGATTAAGAAAGTCAATTTCGTGGTCAACATAAGTCAAGTTTTGCCAAAGATGTCTTGGAGCTTAATTGGGATCAATTGAAGTAAAATTAACTTTCTAGTCAAAGTCAGAATCGACGGACGTGACGTGGCAGCTGACATGGCATTGTTGACATGGCATTAATGACATGGCATTGATGACATGGCAAAGAAGACAAGTTAACCATAGTTATGTTGGATCGGATGGCACCACAAGAGGGGGGGTGAATTGTGTCCTTAGTCAATTTTAGACTAGGTCACCTTTTTTTTGTTTCACCCTAAGCGGAAGCTAAATACCAAATTGAGTACTAGTGTAGATGTATATAAATCAAGTAGAACAATCAATTCGAGCAAATCACATATAAAATCTTAATATGATTGTATGGTCTCCTAATGGCAGATTTGAGCACAAAGCAATCAAATAAGCTCAAGCAAGTCAAGGACAATTGATATAAGCAAGATAGATAACTTTAAGATCAAGAACCAAGCAAGATGATCAAGTATGTATATGTCACCTGTAAAACAAATGTAATTAGGGCACAAAATCAGATTTGACAATTAATTGAACAAGCTTGACTCTAGCAACCTAAATGATCAATTTCAAGTATGTATGATATGATAATGCAATGCTAATTGAAATTGCTGGAAAGTAAAAGAGGCAAGAGATTTATAGTGGTTCGGCTTAACCCAAGCCTACTCCACTCCCCAAGTCCCACTTGGGAATTTCAAACACTCCACTATAGCTTGTTCAACCGAGTCAAGCGGAACTCATACAACCAGTGTTTTTGTAGCTCAAACACCAAACTTTACACACCGTGTGGTTTATAGCTCACCACACCAAACTCTACACACCGTGTGGTTTGTAGCTCACCACACTAACTTAATCAACAAAATACAAGCTCAAAAATGGCTCTAAGAATAACCGGGTATGAGATAAGTTTAGGCTCAAAGGCTGGCTCTTTAGTAGCTAGATATGGAAGTGTTTAGGCTCAATTTATGTTCTGGAAATCAGATTGTTCAAGTAAGAAAATGGCTCTTGAGGAAATGATAAGAATCAAGTAAGAAAGGCTCAAGAGTAACAATAAAGCTTTACTTGGCTAGTGTGTATGATCTCTCTTCAAAATCAAGTATGTAATCAAGGAATGAATGAGTGAAAGAATGAAAGCTTAGAAGATGAAGAACACTAGAGAGAGAGAGTGTAATTTTCGGCCAAGTATATGCACCATAGACAAAGAGTTAGTTTTTATAGAAATTGTGGAGTGTAAGCTCATGAAATGAGAGCCATTGGATTGATATGAAAGATATGGACCCTTGGATCATTATAGACGTTAGAAGGCTTAGAGAAGTGTGAAAATGATTACAACAAGTCTTTTTTGGTAGGAAGAAATAATGGCTTTTGGATGGATATAGACTTTGGAGGCCATCTTGAAAGATACAACAATTGACTTGAGAAAAGTTTGTCTTTTAGGTGGAGTAAATCATGGCTTTTGGATGGATATAGACTTTAGAGGCATCTTGAAAGATACAACAATTGACTTGAGAAAAGTTTGTCTCTTAGGTGGAATAAATGATGGCCTTTGGATCAAATGAAGATTCAATTTTGACCATAGGATGTAAAGTAGGAGAGATAAGAATAAGGCTTGAATCTTTGGCCATTGGATTAAAATGTGATTTTGATGTAGAGAGAATATGATCCATTGGATGTGGATTGTCTTGGTGGGAAAGAGAAATGGTTTTGAAATAAAGCTTCCCACACATGTGAAGAGAAAAACTTGTCATAAGACTTGTTGTACCTCTTGTCTCCTCCTTTCAAATTAACTTTTCCTTCTCTTCTCTTTTTGGCTCCAAGTCTTCTAGTTAAGATGTAACTATGGTTAACTTGTCTTCTTTGCCATGTCATCAATGCCATGTCATTAATGCCATGTCAACAATGCCATGTCAGCTGCCACGTCACGTCCGTCGATTCTGACTTTGACTAGAAAGTTAATTTTACTTCAATTGATCCCAATTAAGCTCCAAGACATCTTTGGCAAAACTTGACTTATGTTGACCACGAAATTGACTTTCTTAATCATGTTTGACACTGATTAAGCCTTCACTAATGTTGGTCAAGGATGACATTAGGACCAATTTACGTTTTGGTCACCCTACACACAAATCATACTCAAGACATGCTATGTAAACCCTTTTAGGATTTCTTGCAATTAGTCCACGTTAGTTCAATAATCAAATCATCAAATAAGCACAATTGAACTAGTTTAATATAAGTCTTGAATTCCTAAACTAATCAAGTAGCCATATGCACCTAGGTTTCTCAATACAATCAATAGATCAAAGTTCAATCAAAACATGCCGTTGTAATCACTCAAACATATATTCAACATTCTCCCCCTTTTGATGATTACAAAATAACTTATGTAACTTTGAGCTATTTTCTTTAATTCACATGAGAAACTCTCCCCCTCACATTATGCTTCACACAAATAAACTTCCTATAAGCATATGTTTCAATAAACACAAGGGAATTGCAATTCAAGACAAGTAAAGTATCAATAGGCAAGGTCTATACAATATGACATTCAAGTTCCTCCCCCTTAACCTATGCATACCAAACTTTAAAGTTCAAAGTATATTTCTCCCCCTTTATTTTGTAAATGCATCCAAAAGGTGTTCAATATAAGCAATGCATAAACATTCATACACATATCAAGGACTCATTCTCATGCCTAGATTACCTCTTAAAAATTCAAATCTCTCTTGGTTTAGAGGTTTAGTTAGTATGTCCGCAAGTTGGTTCATTGTGTCCACATACTCTAATTTAATTGTCCCTTGAGTCACATGATCTCTAATAAAATGATGCCTAATTTCAATATGTTTAGCCTTAGAATGATGCACCGGATTTTTAGAAAGGCTAATGGCACTAGTATTATCACAATATATAGGGATATCTTTTAATTTAAGTCCAAAATCATTTAGTTGTTGTCTAATCCATAAGAGTTGAGCACAACAACTCCCTATAGCCATATATTCGGCTTCGGTGGTAGATAGGGCAACACAAGGTTGTTTCTTGGAGAACCAAGAGATAAGCATACTCCCTAGGAATTGGCATGTACCCGAAGTACTCTTCCTATTTATCTTACATCCAGCAAAGTCGGCATCACTATATGCATGTAAATCAAACAATGAATTTTTGTCATACCATAAGCCAAGAGTTGATGTATGCCTAAGATACCTAAATATTCTCTTAACCGCTAGGAAATGAGAATGCATAGGCTGACTTTGAAATCTAGCACACATGCATACACTAAACATAATGTCGGGTCTACTAGAGGTCAAATACAAAAGTGAACCAATCATGGACCTATGCATTTTAGAATCATAAGGCTGTCCATTTTCATCTTTGTCAAGCTTAGTAGACACACTCATGGGAGTAGGAGAAGGATTCAAGGAATCAAAACCAAACTTTTTAAGCATATCATGAATATATTTAGTTTGACTAATATGTATACCATTCTTAGTTTGTTTAACTTGCATCCCTAAAAAGAATGTAAGTTCACCCATCATAGACATCTCAAATTCATTTTTCATGCAAGACTCAAACTCTTTGCACATAGCCTCATTAGTAGCACCAAATATAATGTCATCTACATATATTTGAACAATAAGCATGTCATGACCTTTTTCCTTTAAGAATAAAGTGCTATCAATTCTTCCTCTTTTAAAACCATTTTGAATTAAGAATGAGGAAAGTCTATCATACCATGCCCTAGGTGCTTGTTTCAAACCATACAAGGCTTTTGTCAATTTATAAACATGGTTTGGAAAGTTAGGATCTTCAAATCCGGGTGGTTGCTTTACATGAACATTCTCATTGATAAAACCATTCAAAAATGCACTTTTGACATCCATTTGATAAAGTTTAAAACCTTTGAAACATGCAAATGCCATAAGCAACCTAATAGCTTCTAACCTAGCTACGGGGGCAAATGTTTCTTCATAGTCAATCCCTTCTTCTTGGTTGTACCCTTGTGCAACCAACCTAGCCTTGTTTCTAATAACTTCACCATCTTCATTCATTTTGTTCTTAAACACCCATTTAGTTCCAATTATGGTTTGGTCTTTAGGTCTTGGAACTAGATTCCAAACTTCATTCCTAGAAAATTGATTCAACTCATCTTGCATAGCAATAATCCATTTAGCATCAAGCAAAGCATCATCAATATTCCTAGGTTCTACTTGAGAAATCAAGGCATAAGAACCATGCACATCAACAATTAAAGCAGTATTCATTAAATTTGCAGTCACATTATCTACCACATTAGCATGCATATCACCATCATTAGGAGCTAAGTGAGATCTACGAGTCCTTACCCCTTGATGCAAATCGCCAATTATGAGTTGTTTGGGATGCTTGTGTTTGTCCTTCACTTGCAGCCATGATGTAGGAGCTGTAGTTTCACTATTGGAGGCCACGGGTGCAACCTCACTTTCTTCCAAGCCCACGGGTGCATCACTATTTTGTGTCTCCTCGTGCTCATTTCCTCCCTCTTTGCTTGGTCCATCATCTTTAGGTGTAGGAGAGTCATCTTTATCATCTTTTAAGCTCAACTTCTCCAAACCTAACTCAATGTCATCATTCTCAAGCAAATGGTCAAATGCAAGAGTTTCAATAAATTTAACATGAATGGACTCTTCTATTCTCCTAGACTTTGGATTGTAAACTCTATAAGCTCTAGAAGTTAAAGCATAGCCAACAAATACACAAGGAGTAGATTTTGCATCAAATTTATCTAAGTCATCCTTAGTGTTTAGTACATAACATTTGCAACCAAAAACTCTAAAGTAGTCAACCTTAGGTTTTCTATCATTCCAAATCTCATAAGGTGTCTTATTTATCTTCTTTCTAATAGACAACCTATTTGTAACATAGCATGCACAATTAATGGCCTCGGCCCACAAGAACTTAGGCAAATCATGTTCACAAAGCATAGTCCAAGCAATTTCTTGTAAAGTTCTATTTTTCCTTTCTACCACCCCATTTTGTTGGGGTGTCCTAGGTGAAGAGAAATCATGTCTAATGCCATATTCATCACATAGATCAATAAATGCATGATTATCAAATTCTCCTCCATGATCACTCCTAATCTTGCTAATGCTTATGTTCTTTTCATTTTGAAGCCTCTTGATTAGTTTTGAAAACTCATGAATGGTATCATGTTTATGTGCAAGGAAAATCACCCAAGTATATCTAGAATAATCATCAACAATTACAAAGGCATAGGATCTACCACCTACACTTTTAACTCTACTTGGACCAAACAAATCAAGATGCAAAAGTTCTAAAACCCTAGTAGTTGAAATCTGGTTTTTAGACTTGAAAGACTCCCTAGTGTGTTTTCCTCTAATGCATGGCTCACAAGCATCATACATGTCAAAGTTCAAAGAAGGTATGTGATGTGGGGTTTATGACACGCTAAAAGTATAGCGATTCCAAACCCAAATTATACTCGCAAGTGCACGAATCAATTGTAGTACAGAAGTGGCAAATACGAGTGTCGTACCCACAGGGACTGAATATAAAATATCTGCAATTCCAACTCTTTGTAATTATCAATGGAAACAA
>NW_024056406.1:57500-100305 GCF_013401445.1 Tripterygium wilfordii
CCTGGACAAACTACTAATTACTTAGCTGGTTGAGTTGGCATCCCTCCAAGAGATCAACTACAAGTGTTTTCAAGCTTGCACCTAAGGTAGCACAACACTTGCCTCCTCTAGCTACAAAATTTTTTTTTTTTTTTTTTTTATCAAACCAGTTCCTCCCCCACTTAAAATCTTGCATTGTCCTCAATGGGAAAAGAAGAAAAAAAAATAAAAAAAATAAAAAATGAAAAATACATATGGAAAGCTCTGGTTCAGAGAAATACAACCTGACACAAAAAATTTCTGGCCGTTGGATTGCCATGTTTTTACTTTCGTATCATATCCATGAATGTAGCCAACATGTGCTCCAGCCTGTGTTGTCCATCCTCTAGTGTTTGTAGCCCCATCTCTAGCCGGGCTATTGCTGCTCATTTACACGCTCGAGGAAGACTTCTTTTTTTTTTTTTTTTTTTTTTTTTTTTTTGGTTTTTTTTTTTTTCAACTAGATAATATAAAAAAAAAAAAAATAGATGAAAAAGAAATATGGGTTGCCTCCCATAAGCGCTGTATTTATTGTCTGGGCAAGACAGAGTGTTTCCAACACTCAATTACCTGGATCTTGGAGAGTAATGCTGGAGACAGTTCTGTCAAGATTAGCTTCCAAATAAGGTTTGAGGCGATGGCCATTAACCTTGAATTCGTTTCCCGTCTCCAAGTTTTTAATGTCAACAGCTCCATGGGAATATACTCGAACAACTTGAAATGGACCATACCATCTTGAACGTAACTTCCCTGGAAAAAGTTTGAGACGAGAGTTAAACAAAAGTACCTTTTGACCAGGAGAAAAGTCTTTCATTGCAATGTGTTGATCATGGTATCTTTTTGTCTTTTCCTTGTAAATCCTCGCATTTTCGTATGCCTCGTCACGTAGCTCATCAAGTTCATTGAGCTGCAGTTTCCTCTTCTCACCAGCTGCATCATAATCAAAATTCAACCTTTTTATTGCCCAGAATGCTTTGTGCTCGAGCTCCACAGGAAGATGGCAAGCCTTGCCAAAAATCAAACGATATGGAGACATGCCAATTGGAGTTTTATATACAGTGCGATATGCCCAAAAAGCATCATTCAATTTTATACTCCAATCAGTTCTTTTGATATTCACAGTCTGCTCCAAAATTCGTTCAATTTCACCATGAGAAATATCAACTGGGCAGATTGCCGAGTCAACCATTAGAGAATGATGGTGGAAAGGCCAAAATGAATTTTTTATATTTTATATTTTTAAATTTTTTTTTTATTTTTTATGCAAGGTGAACCTGCAAATTTTTTTTAATTTTTTTTTTCAACAAAATTAAAAGAGTTAATATACACAAAATAAAAAAATTAATATAAAAGACAATAAAATGGGGCGTAAAGGCCAACCATAAGTATTAACAGAAATAAAAAGTTATAGTAGGCGACTTAGCCGACCATATAAATATATATATATATATATATATACAGGTGGGGCAATGTAAAGCCAACCACAAATATAAATAATATTGTATAAATAAATAAATGAATAAATGTTAGTAAGTTAGTAAATGTTAGTGACAGTTATTATAAACAGATATAGGCGGTAGCAGTAGAACCAGCCAATAATATATAGTTAGATGGGGCGGTAAAGCCATCCACAAAAAAAATGAAAAAAATAAAAAAAAATGAAAAACCTTCCATTAAGGAGGTGTAGTATACTAATGTTAATATATATACATATATACATATATACAAGAGTTAGATAACAATATATTAAATCAGTCCCCGGCAACGGCGCCAAAAACTTGATGTGGGGTTTATGACACGCTAAAAGTATAGCGATTCCAAACCCAAATTATACTCGCAAGTGCACGAATCAATTGTAGTACAGAAGTGGCAAATACGAGTGTCGTACCCACAGGGACTGAATATAAAATATCTGCAATTCCAACTCTTTGTAATTATCAATGGAAACAAAATAAATAAGGATTAACACAAATAAACAAACACTAGGGATCCGATTTCACCAACTCTATTGTATTTAAATTATTTAGCCGACAATTATCATTTCATTCATGCATGTCAAAGATCAAGTCCCCTAATTTATGTAATAGTCATGGGCATCTGACTTACCACGCCTATTCTTAATTGCAACCAACCATGGGCATTTGGATTGGCTAAGACAATCAAGAATGCATTAGGATTTATGGTAACTTACGTAGTGATCACAAAGATCCTAGCATATGGCATTTATGTCTAGGTAACTCCGGTATTAATTGCAAGAAGCTTGTCTCAAATTGGACATGGGCATTTGCCTCAATTTGCATCATGGTAATCAAACCTAGATGGTAGCTAAGCATCAAGATTTAATTATCAATAAAGAATAGCTAATTAACACTTGACATAGCATAAATAAACTAATAATTAATCAAACCAAATTTATTTAGATACAATAGAGTGGATCCATCATCACCCTAGTAAGAGGATTAGTTCCTCATACTAGATTTACAAAACCAACAATTAATCTCACAAAATTCTAGAAAGAATATGTGAGAGAATTGTTGTAAAAGAGAAAATAAAAACTCAAGAACTCACTCTCTAATTCTTCTTCTCCTTTTGCCTCTTTCTCTCCTCCTTCAATGTTCTCCCTTTTCTTTCCTTTAGCTCTCTATTTATAGGAAATTAGGAGCTATCCATCCATTGAATGGCCAACCATGACAAAATAAGTGGAGTCACCATCATTCCATTTAAGTGGAATCACCATCAATCACCATCATTGCATTTAAGTGGAATCACCATCATTGCATTTAAGTGGAGTCACCACCATTGAATGTCCAATTTGTACTATAATGATGGTGATGCATGGAATGATGTCAAATGATTTTGACAAATCATATGGTGGGCTTTCAAATGATAATCAAGAAATTGATCAAGATGGTAATGGACACAAGCATATGGGCTCTTCATGAAATGAGCTAGCAAATGTTGAACATTGGTTGGTATGAATTGGGCCTGAAAATATAAAAATAAATACAAAGTGAGTGAAAAATGATATTTGCATTTTAGTGGTGTAATAATCACTTTAAGCCCTAATTATGTGACAAATGTCTTAATAATTTATTATTAAAAGTGTATATTTTTGACACTTATCACAACCCCCAACCAGCTTATTGCTAGCCCCTAGCAATTCAAGCGTTCGGAAAATTCATATCACATATGTGAATAATCTAATTATCTCTTTAGTATGAATATTTTTAAGAATCCACCAACCACTATCACTTAAACAAATCATTCTGACTAAATCTCATATCACCCATTCTGTCTTAGCGTGATGTGTAGTGCGTAGCGAATTAAACATAAATATGTGGCTTTAATGTAATATTAACACAAACACTGCAATATCACAAGAATCATCAGACTCAATGAATAATTAATATCAAGGGATTTTATTTATTGATTTTTTTCTTTTTTTTATATAATATTTTTATGTGACTTGTGCAATGCTCAGTCTCATTAAGCTTTCTAAATGACCCTTGTAACAAGCGTTCAACCAATGACTCCCAATCCAGTTGGCTCAGGGCATTAGGTGTAAAGACACCCCAACGGGTTTAATAACTTGAGTCAAAAAGGCTACAAAACTTCGCTTGTCACATGGGTTAATGTCTTGATTTTTCTACCTTTTTACGCGAACACTCACTGCTTACTGAGGCAAGAGGCCCGGTTACTCAGCAGAAAAACTTATAAACACTCCCATTTATTTATAATTGTTTTTTTTTTTGTTTTTTTTGTTCTGTTTTTTTGTTTTTTTTTTTTATATATGAATATATACATGTATCCCAAGATATTAATATTCAAAGAATTCCAAATCAACTCAAGAAAATCACAATGTTCATAATTAATCTTAAATATCATACCCCACAAATATGTAATTCTGTGCAATTGATCCAATTATTAAATAGAATAGGTGAGACAAAACTAAAGTCGGAAAAAATCCACAAGTGATTATGGGTTTTCAACTCAAATTGTTATCCATACTTCAGAAATATTCAGACCAATTCAGAAATATGATACAAATATGACTTCCAAATCAAAATTTTATTTTATTTTATTTTATTTTATTTTTTAAAATTTTTTTTTTAGCAATCATTAAATAGAATAGATATTTAACAAACAAACGGTTCTAAGACTCAATATTCCCAAAGCACCGCAAACAAACGGAATTTGTCTCAACACCAGGATCCTTGAGACTGGATGCTAGGTTACTATCAACCTAACTAAAGAGATGTACCCCGTAGCAAGGGCAAAAGGCTAACAAGGCCTTACAATAGGTTGTCATTCTCTAAGAGTTTCTGGTCGGCTCAATGGAACCCAAGCCAAGGTCAACAGTCCTTTGTATCTCCACTTTGGGGCTTTACAATTATGGACATTTCGTCCAGTCCATGCTTAGGACTCCCAAATACCTTATCGGTGGTTGTTTCCTGGACAAACTACTAATTACTTAGCTGGTTGAGTTGGCATCCCTCCAAGAGATCAACTACAAGTGTTTTCAAGCTTGCACCTAAGGTAGCACAACACTTGCCTCCTCTAGCTACAAAATTTTTTTTTTTTTTTTTTTTATCAAACCAGTTCCTCCCCCACTTAAAATCTTGCATTGTCCTCAATGGGAAAAGAAGAAAAAAAAATAAAAAAAATAAAAAATGAAAAATACATATGGAAAGCTCTGGTTCAGAGAAATACAACCTGACACAAAAAATTTCTGGCCGTTGGATTGCCATGTTTTTACTTTCGTATCATATCCATGAATGTAGCCAACATGTGCTCCAGCCTGTGTTGTCCATCCTCTAGTGTTTGTAGCCCCATCTCTAGCCGGGCTATTGCTGCTCATTTACACGCTCGAGGAAGACTTCTTTTTTTTTTTTTTTTTTTTTTTTTTTTTTTTGGTTTTTTTTTTTTTCAACTAGATAATATAAAAAAAAAAAAAATAGATGAAAAAGAAATATGGGTTGCCTCCCATAAGCGCTGTATTTATTGTCTGGGCAAGACAGAGTGTTTCCAACACTCAATTACCTGGATCTTGGAGAGTAATGCTGGAGACAGTTCTGTCAAGATTAGCTTCCAAATAAGGTTTGAGGCGATGGCCATTAACCTTGAATTCGTTTCCCGTCTCCAAGTTTTTAATGTCAACAGCTCCATGGGAATATACTCGAACAACTTGAAATGGACCATACCATCTTGAACGTAACTTCCCTGGAAAAAGTTTGAGACGAGAGTTAAACAAAAGTACCTTTTGACCAGGAGAAAAGTCTTTCATTGCAATGTGTTGATCATGGTATCTTTTTGTCTTTTCCTTGTAAATCCTCGCATTTTCGTATGCCTCGTCACGTAGCTCATCAAGTTCATTGAGCTGCAGTTTCCTCTTCTCACCAGCTGCATCATAATCAAAATTCAACCTTTTTATTGCCCAGAATGCTTTGTGCTCGAGCTCCACAGGAAGATGGCAAGCCTTGCCAAAAATCAAACGATATGGAGACATGCCAATTGGAGTTTTATATACAGTGCGATATGCCCAAAAAGCATCATTCAATTTTATACTCCAATCAGTTCTTTTGATATTCACAGTCTGCTCCAAAATTCGTTCAATTTCACCATGAGAAATATCAACTGGGCAGATTGCCGAGTCAACCATTAGAGAATGATGGTGGAAAGGCCAAAATGAATTTTTTATATTTTATATTTTTAAATTTTTTTTTTATTTTTTATGCAAGGTGAACCTGCAAATTTTTTTTAATTTTTTTTTTCAACAAAATTAAAAGAGTTAATATACACAAAATAAAAAAATTAATATAAAAGACAATAAAATGGGGCGTAAAGGCCAACCATAAGTATTAACAGAAATAAAAAGTTATAGTAGGCGGCTTAGCCGACCATATAAATATATATATATATATATAGGTGGGGCAGTGTAAAGCCAACCACAAATATAAATAATATTGTATAAATAAATAAATGAATAAATGTTAGTAAGTTAGTAAATGTTAGTGACAGTTATTATAAACAGATATAGGCGGTAGCAGTAGAACCAGCCAATAATATATAGTTAGATGGGGCGGTAAAGCCATCCACAAAAAAAATGAAAAAAATAAAAAAAAATGAAAAACCTTCCATTAAGGAGGTGTAGTATACTAATGTTAATATATATACATATATACATATATACAAGAGTTAGATAACAATATATTAAATCAGTCCCCGGCAACGGCGCCAAAAACTTGATGTGGGGTTTATGACACGCTAAAAGTATAGCGATTCCAAACCCAAATTATACTCGCAAGTGCACGAATCAATTGTAGTACAGAAGTGGCAAATACGAGTGTCGTACCCACAGGGACTGAATATAAAATATCTGCAATTCCAACTCTTTGTAATTATCAATGGAAACAAAATAAATAAGGATTAACACAAATAAACAAACACTAGGGATCCGATTTCACCAACTCTATTGTATTTAAATTATTTAGCCGACAATTATCATTTCATTCATGCATGTCAAAGATCAAGTCCCCTAATTTATGTAATAGTCATGGGCATCTGACTTACCACGCCTATTCTTAATTGCAACCAACCATGGGCATTTGGATTGGCTAAGACAATCAAGAATGCATTAGGATTTATGGTAACTTACGTAGTGATCACAAAGATCCTAGCATATGGCATTTATGTCTAGGTAACTCCGGTATTAATTGCAAGAAGCTTGTCTCAAATTGGACATGGGCATTTGCCTCAATTTGCATCATGGTAATCAAACCTAGATGGTAGCTAAGCATCAAGATTTAATTATCAATAAAGAATAGCTAATTAACACTTGACATAGCATAAATAAACTAATAATTAATCAAACCAAATTTATTTAGATACAATAGAGTGGATCCATCATCACCCTAGTAAGAGGATTAGTTCCTCATACTAGATTTACAAAACCAACAATTAATCTCACAAAATTCTAGAAAGAATATGTGAGAGAATTGTTGTAAAAGAGAAAATAAAAACTCAAGAACTCACTCTCTAATTCTTCTTCTCCTTTTGCCTCTTTCTCTCCTCCTTCAATGTTCTCCCTTTTCTTTCCTTTAGCTCTCTATTTATAGGAAATTAGGAGCTATCCATCCATTGAATGGCCAACCATGACAAAATAAGTGGAGTCACCATCATTCCATTTAAGTGGAATCACCATCAATCACCATCATTGCATTTAAGTGGAATCACCATCATTGCATTTAAGTGGAGTCACCACCATTGAATGTCCAATTTGTACTATAATGATGGTGATGCATGGAATGATGTCAAATGATTTTGACAAATCATATGGTGGGCTTTCAAATGATAATCAAGAAATTGATCAAGATGGTAATGGACACAAGCATATGGGCTCTTCATGAAATGAGCTAGCAAATGTTGAACATTGGTTGGTATGAATTGGGCCTGAAAATATAAAAATAAATACAAAGTGAGTGAAAAATGATATTTGCATTTTAGTGGTGTAATAATCACTTTAAGCCCTAATTATGTGACAAATGTCTTAATAATTTATTATTAAAAGTGTATATTTTTGACACTTATCAGTATGCCTCTAACAAGATTATTTCTAACCAATTTTTCAATTGTAGAAATTCCTATATGTCCTAATCTTCTATGCCATATATTCACATCACTAATATTGGAAATCAAGCATTTAAGTTTGCAATCATTCAAGTCTTTCAAATTAAAAGAATACACATTACCATCTCTTTTTCCTACAAGCACACATTCATTCATGGCATTTAAAAACTCACACTTTGAATCATCAAAACATATGCGCAAGCCACCATCACACAATTGAGAAATACTAAGAAGGTTAAAAGATAATCCATCAACTAATTGCACATTAGAGATAGAGAAAGAGGATAAATCACCTATGGATCCTTGACCAAGGATCCTACCCTTCTTGTTGTCACCAAAAGTCACATGACCACCATTAGAGAACTTCTTGAGAGAAGAAAAAGAACTTGAGTTCCCGGTCATGTGTCTTGAGCAACCACTATCCAAGTACCACTTGGAAGCCTTAGAACTTTTGATTTTCAAGAACACCTACATTAGTTCAATTCGCTTTAGGTACCCAATTTCTTTTGGGTCCTAGGAGGTTAGCATCAAGAATCTTGGTTCCCTTTGGAACCCACATTTGCTTAACTTTCTTGCCAAACACATATTGAAACTTTGGAAAAACTTTGGCATTCAAGTTATGCATATATGCATCATTTGAAGAATGAAATGAAGTGCTAGCATACATAGAGCCTTGTGGAGCTCTAGGAGCCCTAGAATACCTTATGGGTTGCCCTAATTTCTTAGGAAACCCTACGGGTCTCTTGGGACCAGAATTGATATCCTTCTTCCAAGGCTGATTTGGCACACCCCTAATGAGAATAGGCCTATGTCTCACGGATTGGACAAATGATACATGTTCATGATGTGATTTCGAAGTACTAGCATGTATATCATTCAAAGCATTGTAGTTAGGAGGTGAAAAAATCATTTTCTTTGGAAAACAATCCTCCTTCATGTCATTCAAGGAATGCAAATATCCATGTGATACGAAAGATGTAGAAATATCATGCATATCACATTTCTTCAATTTTACATCATCACCAACATAACCTAAACCCGATTTGTCCAAAGATTGTCTAAGGCATGATAAGAGTGAATCAAGTCTAGAAGATCCCACACTAAACTTCGAGAAAGATTTCTCTAGATCCTCATATCTCAATTTCAAAGCGTCTAATTCATTTTGAACAATAGAGTCATCGTGTGACTCTTGGTTCTCATTAGGCACAATAGCAATCAATTTCAAATCATCATACTCTTCTTGCAAGGTACTAAGTTTAAATTGCAAATCTTCAATCAAAGGTTCATGATCACACTTAGACATGTTATTAGCACACATGGCAGCAAGCATATCGCACTTTTCATCACATTTAGCATTGAGATCATCAATGGTCTTTTCATGCTCTTCTACCTTAGCATTTAAACAATCAATCTCATTTTTCAATTGTTTCTTTTCCTTATGCATTTTCCTATTCTTATCATTCATGTCATTAAGTAAGGAAAGCAAATCATCAATAGACACATCATCATCATCATTATCAAAAGAATTTACCTCCTCATCCGGATCGGATGAGTTTCCTTTGGCCATCAAGCAAAATCTAGCAAACTCATCCTCACTTGAAGAGCTTTCGGAGTCCGAATCACTCCAAGTAGCTTTGAAGGCTCTCTTGGATTGCTCCTTGCTCTTATCTTTCTTCTTTGGACACTCATACTTCATGTGCCCCTTCTTGCCACACTCAAAGCACCTCAAATCTTTGTCTTGCTCCTCATGGTTCCCTTTGGAGTCGCTTTGATCCCCACGACCAGATTTGAAGTTGTCCCTCTTTGAGTGGCCAAAAGGTCTACCACCTTGTTTCTTCTTGTTTATCAAGTATCTCTTGAACCTCCTTGTCATTAAGGCTACTTCCTCATCACTCAAATCATCTCCACTATCACCTTTGGAGGCAAAAGCAATGCTCTTCTTTTTGGTGTCCTCTTTTTGAGCTTCTCTTGCCTTCAAGTTTGTCTCATATACCAGAAGTGATCCTACAAGCTCATCCAACTTCAAAATTTTGAGATCTTTAGCTTCTTGGATGGCAGTCACTTTGGCATCCCATGCTTCCGGAAGACTTCTCAAGTACTTTTGCACCTTTTCTTGATTGGAGAATGTCTTCCCTAAAGATTCAAGAGAATTCAGAATTTTGGTTAGTCTAATATCCATATCGGTAATAGACTCATGTGGAAACATAGTGAACAATTCATATGAATGCATGAGCATGTTAATCTTAGACTCCTTTACTTGATTAGTTCCCTCATGCTTCATCTCTAACCTAGTCCACATATCTTGAGCCGAAATGCATGTAGAAATATGTTTAGCTTCAATTGAATTCAATGCATTAAATAAAATAGACATAGCTTTAGCATTCAAAGAAATCTTTTTCTTATCATTATCATCCCATTTATCCCTAGGTTTTGAAATCTCTTTTTCGACATCACCGATCTTGGTGGTGATGGTAGGCTCATAAGGTCCATCCTCTATGACATACCACAAATCAATATCAAGAGACATGAAATAAAGTTTCATTCTCATTTTCCAATGGTCATAGTCTTCTCCATTAAAGAATGGAGGTCTACCACTAGATTGACCCTCTAACACATGATCATGTCTACCACTAGTAGATGCCATCATATAAATCACTAATAATGCACAAGAAAATTACTTCTATATGCAAGGGAACACAAGCTCCGATACCACTTGTTGGATCGGATGGCACCACAAGAGGGGGGGTGAATTGTGTCCTTAGTCAATTTTAGACTAGGTCACCTTTTTTTTGTTTCACCCTAAGCGGAAGCTAAATACCAAATTGAGTACTAGTGTAGATGTATATAAATCAAGTAGAACAATCAATTCGAGCAAATCACATATAAAATCTTAATATGATTGTATGGTCTCCTAATGGCAGATTTGAGCACAAAGCAATCAAATAAGCTCAAGCAAGTCAAGGACAATTGATATAAGCAAGATAGATAACTTTAAGATCAAGAACCAAGCAAGATGATCAAGTATGTATATGTCACTTGTAAAACAAATGTAATTAGGGCACAAAATCAGATTTGACAATTAATTGAACAAGCTTGACTCTAGCAACCTAAATGATCAATTTCAAGTATGTATGATATGATAATGCAATGCTAATTGAAATTGCTGGAAAGTAAAAGAGGCAAGAGATTTATAGTGGTTCGGCTTAACCCAAGCCTACTCCACTCCCCAAGTCCCACTTGGGAATTTCAAACACTCCACTATAGCTTGTTCAACCGAGTCAAGCGGAACTCATACAACCAGTGTTTTTGTAGCTCAAACACCAAACTTTACACACCGTGTGGTTTATAGCTCACCACACCAAACTCTACACACCGTGTGGTTTGTAGCTCACCACACTAACTTAATCAACAAAATACAAGCTCAAAAATGGCTCTAAGAATAACCGGGTATGAGATAAGTTTAGGCTCAAAGGCTGGCTCTTTAGTAGCTAGATATGGAAGTGTTTAGGCTCAATTTATGTTCTGGAAATCAGATTGTTCAAGTAAGAAAATGGCTCTTGAGGAAATGATAAGAATCAAGTAAGAAAGGCTCAAGAGTAACAATAAAGCTTTACTTGGCTAGTGTGTATGATCTCTCTTCAAAATCAAGTATGTAATCAAGGAATGAATGAGTGAAAGAATGAAAGCTTAGAAGATGAAGAACACTAGAGAGAGAGAGTGTAATTTTCGGCCAAGTATATGCACCATAGACAAAGAGTTAGTTTTTATAGAAATTGTGGAGTGTAAGCTCATGAAATGAGAGCCATTGGATTGATATGAAAGATATGGACCCTTGGATCATTATAGACGTTAGAAGGCTTAGAGAAGTGTGAAAATGATTACAACAAGTCTTTTTTGGTAGGAAGAAATAATGGCTTTTGGATGGATATAGACTTTGGAGGCCATCTTGAAAGATACAACAATTGACTTGAGAAAAGTTTGTCTTTTAGGTGGAGTAAATCATGGCTTTTGGATGGATATAGACTTTAGAGGCATCTTGAAAGATACAACAATTGACTTGAGAAAAGTTTGTCTCTTAGGTGGAATAAATGATGGCCTTTGGATCAAATGAAGATTCAATTTTGGCCATAGGATGTAAAGTAGGAGAGATAAGAATAAGGCTTGAATCTTTGGCCATTGGATTAAAATGTGATTTTGATGTAGAGAGAATATGATCCATTGGATGTGGATTGTCTTGGTGGGAAAGAGAAATGGTTTTGAAATAAAGCTTCCCACACATGTGAAGAGAAAAACTTGTCATAAGACTTGTTGTACCTCTTGTCTCCTCCTTTCAAATTAACTTTTCCTTCTCTTCTCTTTTTGGCTCCAAGTCTTCTAGTTAAGATGTAACTATGGTTAACTTGTCTTCTTTGCCATGTCATCAATGCCATGTCATTAATGCCATGTCAACAATGCCATGTCAGCTGCCACGTCACGTCCGTCGATTCTGACTTTGACTAGAAAGTTAATTTTACTTCAATTGATCCCAATTAAGCTCCAAGACATCTTTGGCAAAACTTGACTTATGTTGACCACGAAATTGACTTTCTTAATCATGTTTGACACTGATTAAGCCTTCACTAATGTTGGTCAAGGATGACATTAGGACCAATTTACGTTTTGGTCACCCTACACACAAATCATACTCAAGACATGCTATGTAAACCCTTTTAGGATTTCTTGCAATTAGTCCACGTTAGTTCAATAATCAAATCATCAAATAAGCACAATTGAACTAGTTTAATATAAGTCTTGAATTCCTAAACTAATCAAGTAGCCATATGCACCTAGGTTTCTCAATACAATCAATAGATCAAAGTTCAATCAAAACATGCCGTTGTAATCACTCAAACATATATTCAACAAGTTACATCTTAACTAGAAGACTTGGAGCCAAAAAGAGAAGAGAAGGAAAAGTTAATTTGAAAGGAGGAGACAAGAGGTACAACAAGTCTTATGACAAGTTTTTCTCTTCACATGTGTGGGAAGCTTTATTTCAAAACCATTTCTCTTTCCCACCAAGACACTCCACATCCAATGGATCATATTCTCTCTACATCAAAATCACATTTTAATCCAATGGCCAAAGATTCAAGCTTTATTCTTATCTCTCCTACTTTACATCCTATGGCCAAAATTGAATCTTCATTTGATCCAAAGGCCATCATTTACTCCACCTAAGAGACAAACTTTTCTCAAGTCAATGGTTGTATCTTTCAAGATGCCTCTAAAGTCTATATCCATTCAAAAGCCATGATTTACTCCACCTAAAAGACAAACTTTTCTCAAGTCAATTGTTGTATCTTTCAAGGTGGCCTCCAAAGTCTATATCCATCCAAAAGCCATTATTTCTTCCTACCAAAAAAGACTTGTTGTAATCATTTTCACACTTCTCTAAGCCTTCTAACGTCTATAATGATCCAAGGGTCCATATCTTTCATATCAATCCAATGGCCCTCATTTCATGAGCTTACACTCCACAATTTTCTATATAAACTAACTCTTTGTCTATGGTGCATATACTTGGCCGAAAATTACACTCTCTCTCTCTAGTGTTCTTCATCTTCTAAGCTTTCATTCTTTCACTCATTCATTCCTTGATTACATACTTGATTTTGAAGAGAGATCATACACACTAGCCAAGTAAAGCTTTATTGTTACTCTTGAGCCTTTCTTACTTGATTCTTATCTTTTCCTCAAGAGCCATTTTCTTACTTGAACAATCTGATTTCCAGAACATAAATTGAGCCTAAACACTTCCATATCTAGCTACTCAAAGAGCCATACCTTGAGCTTAAACTACTTCTCTACCCGGCTGCCATAAAGAGCCTATTTGAGAATTCAACTTGTTGATTTGTGTTCTCGGTGAGACCGAGGTGTATTGTTGATAAGAGTTTGTGTGGTGAGCTATAAACCACACGGTGTGTAAAGTTTGGTGTTTGAGCTATAAAAACACTGGTTGTATGAGTTCCGCTTGACTCGGTTGAACAAGCTATAGTGGAGTGTTTGAAATTCCCAAGTGGGACTTGGGGAGTGGAGTAGGCTTGGGTTAAGCCGAACCACTATAAATCTCTTTGCCCTTTTTACTTTACAGCAATTTCAGTTTAGCATATCATACTTGCATTGCATACTTGAAATTGGACATCTAGGGTGATAGAATCAAGCTTGTGCATACATTTGTTGAATCTGAATTTGTGCTTCATTACAACTTGTTTTTGTGTGTGATATTCATTTTGATCATTTGACTTGATTCTTGTTGTTAAGTTTGATGTATGTGATTATCTTTGCATACATTTATATTCAACTTATTTAAATTGCTTCCGCTTAGGGTGAAACTCAATCGAAACAAAAAAGAGGTGACTTAGTCTAAATTTGATTAAGATTACAATTCACCCCCCCCTCTTGTAGTGCCATCCGATCCAACATTCCTAAGGCATCAAAATGGACCGTTATACTCTATTTATTGTTCTTCGAAGCCTTAACTTGCTAGTTTAGCTTTTGGACATCGTTTCGTTAGGTAAGGAAGCTAATAGACCAAGTTAAGTTCAAAATTGCACGAAACGTGAAAAACTTGTCTATGCATAGAATTGAGCATTCCTAAGGCATCAAAATGAACCGTTATACTCTATTTAGTGCCCTTCGAAATCTTAACTTGCTAGTTTAGCTTTTGGACAGCCTTTCGTTAGGTAAAGAAGCCAATAGACCAAGTCAAGTTCAAAATTGCACGAAACGTGAAAAACTAGTCTATGCATAGAATTGAGCATTCCTAAGGCATCGAAATGGACCGTTATACTCTATTTAGTGTTCTTCGAAGTCTTAACTTGCTAGTTTAGCTTTTGGACATCGTTTCGTTAGGTAAAGAAGCCAATAGACCAAGTTAAGTTCAAAATTGCTCGAAACGTGAAAAACTTGTCTATGCATAGAATTGAGCATTCTTAAGGCATCAAAATAGACCGTTATACTCTATTTAGTGTTTTTTGAAGTCTTAACATACTAGTTTAGCTTTTGGACAACGTTTCGTTAGGTAAAGAAGCCAATAGACCAAGTTAAGTTCAAAATTGCACGAAACGTGAAAAACTTGTCTACGCATAGAATTGAGCATTCCTAAGGCATCAAAATAGACCGTTATACTCTATTTAGTGTTCTTGGAAGTCTTAAATTGCTAGTTTCTCTTTGGGACATGGTTTCGTTAGGTAAATAAGCCAATAGACCAAGTTAAGTTCAAAATTGCACGAAACGTGAAAAACTTGTCTATGCATAGAATTGAGGATTCCTAAGGCATCAAAATAGACCGTTATAGTCCATTTAGTGTTCTTAGAAGTCTTAACTTGCTAGTTTCTCTTTTGGACATGGTTTCGTTAGGTAAATAAGCCAATAGACCAAGTTAAGTTCAAAATTACACGAAACATGAAAAACTTATCCATGCATAGAACTGAGCATTCCCAAGGCATCAAAATAGACGTTATACTCTATTTAGTGTTCTTCGAAGTCTTAACTTGCTAGTTTAGCTTTTGGACAACGTTTCGTTAGGTAAAGAAGCCAATAGACCATGTTAAGTTCAAAATTGCACGAAACGTGAAAAACTTGTCTATGCATAGAATTCAGCATTCCTAAGGCATCAAAAAGGACCGTTATACTCTATTTAGTGTTCTTCGAAGTCTTAACTTGCTAGTTTAGCTTTTGGACATCGTTTCATTAGATAAAGAAGCCAATAGACCAAGTTAAGTTCAAAATTGCACGAAACGTGAAAAACTTGTCTATGCAAAGAATTCAGCATTCCTAAGGCATCAAAATGGACCGTTATACTCTATTTAGTGTTCTTCGAAGTCTTAACTTGCTAGTTTAGCTTTTGGACATCGTTTCGTTAGGTAAAGAAGCCAATAGACCAAGTTAAGTTCAAAATTGCACGAAACGTGACAAACTTATCCATGCATAGAATTGAGCATTCCTAAGGCATCAAAATAGACCGTTATACTCTATTTAGTGTTCTTAATAGACTTAACTTGCTAGTTTAGCTTTTGGACAACGTTTCGTTAGGTAAAGAAGCCAATAGACCAAGTTAAGTTCAAAATTGCACGAAACGTGAAAAACTTGTCCATGCATAGAATTGAGCATTCCTAAGGCATCAAAATAGACCGTTATACTCTATTTAGTGTTCTTTGAAGTCTTAACGTGCTAGTTTAGCTTTTGGACAATGTTTCGTTAGGTAAAGAAGCCAATAGACCAAGTTAAGTTCAAAATTGCACGAAATGTGAAAAACTTGTCTATGCATAGAATTGAGGATTCCTAAGGCATCAAAATGGACCATTATACTCTATTTAGTGTTCTCCGAAGTCTTAACTTGCTAGTTTAGCTTTTGGACATCGTTTCGTTAGGTAAAGAAGCCAATAGACCAAGTTAAGTTCAAAATTGCACGAAACGTGAAAAACTTGTCTATGCATAGAATTCAGCATTCCTAAGGCATCAAAAAGGACCGTTATACTCTATTTAGTGTTCTTCGAAGTCTTAACTTGCTATTTTAGGTTTTGGACATCGTTTCGTTAGGGAAAGAAGCCAATAGACCAAGTCAAGTTCAAAATTGCACGAAACGTGAAAAACTTGTCTATGCATAGAATTGAGCATTCCTAAGGCATCAAAAAGGACCGTTCTACTCTATTTAGTGTTCTTCGAAGTCTTAACATGCTAGTTTAGGTTTTGGACATCGTTTCGTTAGGTAAAGAAGACAATAGACCAAGTCAAGTTCAAAATTGCACGAAACGTGAAAAACTTGTCTATGCATAGAATTGAGCATTCGTAAGGCATCAAAATGGACCGTTATACTCTATTTAGTGTTCTTCGAAGTCTTAACTTGCTAGTTTAGCTTTTGGACATCGTTTCGTTAGGTAAAGAAGCCAATAGACCAAGTTATGTTCCAAATTGCACGAAATGTGAAAAACTTGTCGTTGCGTAGAATTGAGCATTCCTAAGGCATCAAAATGGACCGTTATACTCTATTTAGTGCTCTTCGAAGTCTTAACTTGCTAGTTTAGCTTTTGGACATCCTTTCGTTAGGTAAAGAAGCCAATAGACCAAGTCAAGTTCAAAATTGCACGAAACGTGAAAAACTTGTCTATGCATAGAATTGAGCATTCCTAAGGCATCGAAATGGACCGTTATACTCTATTTAGTGTTCTTCGAAGTCTTAACTTGCTAGGTTAGCTTTTGGACATCGTTTCGTTAGGTAAAGAAGCCAATAGACCAAGTTAAGTTCAAAATTGCACGAAACGTGAAAAACTTGTCTATGCATAGAATTGAGCATTCCTAAGGCATCAAAATGGACCATTATACTCTATTTAGTGTTCTCCGAAGTCTTAACTTGCTAGTTTAGCTTTTGGACATCGTTTCGTTAGGTAAAGAAGCCAATAGACCAAGTTAAGTTCAAAATTGCACGAAACGTGAAAAACTTGTCTATGCATAGAATTCAGTATTCCTAAGGCATCAAAAAGGACCGTTATACTCTATTTAGTGTTCTTCGAAGTCTTAACTTGCTATTTTAGGTTTTGGACATCGTTTCGTTAGGGAAAGAAGCCAATAGACCAAGCCAAGTTCAAAATTGCACGAAACGTGAAAAACTTGTCTATGCATAGAATTGAGCATTCCTAAGGCATCAAAAAGGACCGTTCTACTCTATTTAGTGTTCTTCGAAGTCTTAACATGCTAGTTTAGGTTTTGGACATCGTTTCGTTAGGTAAAGAAGACAATAGACCAAGTCAAGTTCAAAATTGCACGAAACGTGAAAAACTTGTCTATGCATAGAATTGAGCATTCGTAAGGCATCAAAATGGACCGTTATACTCTATTTAGTGTTCTTCGAAGTCTTAACTTGCTAGTTTAGCTTTTGGACATCGTTTCGTTAGGTAAAGAAGCCAATAGACCAAGTTATGTTCCAAATTGCACGAAACGTGAAAAACTTGTCGTTGCGTAGAATTGAGCATTCCTAAGGCATCAAAATGGACCGTTATACTCTATTTAGTGCTCTTCGAAGTCTTAACTTGCTAGTTTAGCTTTTGGACATCCTTTCGTTAGGTAAAGAAGCCAATAGGCCAAGTGAAGTTCATAATTACACGAAACGTGAAAAACTTGTCTATGCATAGAATTGAGCATTCCTAAGGCATCAAAATCGACCGTTATACTCTATTTAGTGTTCTTCGAAGTCTTAACTTGCTAGTTTAGCTTTTGGACATCGTTTCGTTAGGTAAAGAAGCCAATAGACCAAGTTAAGTTCAAAATTGCACGAAACGTGAAAAACTTGTCTATGCATAGAATTGAGCATTCCTAAGGCATCAAAATGGACCGTTATACTCTATTTAGTGTTCTTCGAAGTCTTAACTTGCTAGTTTAGCTTTTGGACATCGTTTTGTTAGGTAAAGAAGCCAATAGGCCAAGTGAAGTTCAAAATTACACGAAACGTGAAAAACTTGTCTATGCATAGAATTGAGCATTCCTAAGGCATCAAAATGGACCGTTATACTCTATTTAGTGTTCTTCGAAGTCTTAACTTGCTAGTTTAGCTTTTGGACATCGTTTCGTTAGGTAAAGAAGCCAATAGACCAAGTTAAGTTCAAAATTGCACGAAACGTGAAAAACTTGTCTATGCATAGAATTGAGCATTCCTAAGGCATCAAAATTGACCGTTATACTCTATTTAGTGCTCTTCGAAGTCTTAACTTGCTAGTTTAGCTTTTGGACATCCTTTCGTTAGGTAAAGAAGCCAATAGACCAAGTCAAGTTCAAAATTGCACGAAACGTGAAAAACTTGTCTATGCATAGAATTGAGCATTCCTAAGGCATCGAAATGGACCGTTATACTCTATTTAGTGTTCTTCGAAGTCTTAACTTGCTAGTTTAGCTTTTGGACATCGTTTCGTTAGGTAAAGAAGCCAATAGACCAAGTTAAGTTCAAAATTGCACGAAACGTGAAAAACTTGTCTACGCATAGAATTGAGCATTCCTAAGGCATCGAAATGGACCGTTATACTCTATTTATTGTTCTTCGAAGTCTTAACTTGCTAGTTTAGCTTTTGGACATCCTTTCGTTAGGTAAAGAAGCCAATAGACCAAGTCAAGTTCAAAATTGCACGAAACGTGAAAAACTTGTCTATGCAGAGAATTGAGCATTCTTAAGGCATCAAAATAGACCGTTATACTCTATTTAGTGTTTTTTGAAGTCTTAACATACTAGTTTAGCTTTTGGACAACGTTTCGTTAGGTAAAGAAGCCAATAGACCAAGTTAAGTTCATAATTGCACGAAACGTGAAAAACTTGTCTACGCATAGAATTGAGCATTCCTAAGGCATCAAAATAGACCGTTATACTCTATTTAGTGTTCTTGGAAGTCTTAAATTGCTAGTTTCTCTTTGGGACATGGTTTCGTTAGGTAAATAAGCCGATAGACCAAGTTAAGTTCAAAATTGCACGAAACGTGAAAAACTTGTCTATGCATAGAATTGAGGATTCCTAAGGCATCAAAATAGACGTTATAGTCCATTTAGTGTTCTTAGAAGTCTTAACTTGCTAGTTTCCCTTTTGGACATGGTTTCGTTAGGTAAATAAGCCAATAGACCAAGTTAAGTTTAAAATTACACGAAACATGAAAAACTTATCCATGCATAGAACTGAGCATTCCTAAGGCATCAAAATAGACGTTATACTCTATTTAGTGTTCTTCGAAGTCTTAACTTGCTAGTTTAGCTTTTGGAGAACGTTTCGTTAGGTAAAGAAGCCAATAGACCAAGTTAAGTTCAAAATTGTACGAAACGTGAAAAACTTGTCTACGCATAGAATTGAGCATTCCTAAGGCATCAAAATAGACCGTTATACTCTATTTAGTGTTCTTGGAAGTCTTAAATTGCTAGTTTCTCTTTGGGACATGGTTTCGTTAGGTAAATAAGCCAATAGACCAAGTTAAGTTCAAAATTGCACGAAACGTGAAAAACTTGTCTATGCATAGAATTGAGGATTCCTAAGGCATCAAAATAGACCGTTATAGTCCATTTAGTGTTCTTAGAAGTCTTAACTTGCTAGTTTCTCTTTTGGACATGGTTTCGTTAGGTAAATAAGCCAATAGACCAAGTTAAGTTCAAAATTACACGAAACATGAAAAACTTATCCGTGCATAGAACTGAGCATTCCTAGGGCATCAAAATAGACGTTATACTCTATTTAGTGTTCTTCGAAGTCTTAACTTGCTAGTTTAGCTTTTGGACTACGTTTCGTTAGGTAAAGAAGCCAATAGACCATGTTAAGTTCAAAATTGCACGAAACATGAAAAACTTGTCTATGCATAGAATTCAGCATTCCTAAGGCATCAAAAAGGACCGTTATACTCTATTTAGTGTTCTTCGAAGTCTTAACTTGCTAGTTTAGCTTTTGGACATCGTTTCCTTAGATAAAGAAGCCAATAGACCAAGTTAAGTTCAAAATTGCACGAAACGTGAAAAACTTGTCTATGCAAAGAATTCAGCATTCCTAAGGCATCAAAATGGACCGTTATACTCTATTTAGTGTTCTTCAAAGTCTTAACTTGCTAGTTTAGCTTTTGGACAACGTTTCGTTAGGTAAAGAAGCCAATAGACCAAGTTAAGTTCAAAATTGCACGAAACGTGAAAAACTTGTCTATGCATAGAATTCAGCATTCCTAAGGCATCAAAATGGACCATTATACTCTATTTAGTGTTCTCCGAAGTCTTAACTTTCTAGTTTAGCTTTTGGACATCGTTTCGTTAGGTAAAGAAGCCAATAGACCATGTTAAGTTCAAAATTGCACGAAATGTGAAAAACTTGTCTATGCATAGAATTGAGCATTCCTAAGGCATCAAAATCGACCGTTATACTCTATTTAGTGTTCTTAGAAGACTTAACTTGCTAGTTTCTCTTTGGGACATGGTTTCGTTAGGTAAATAAGCCAATAGACCAAGTTAAGTTCGAAATTGTACGAAACGTAAAAAACTTGTCTATGCATAGAATTGAGCATTCCTAAGGCATCAAAATGGACTGTTTTACTCTATTTAGTGTTCTTCGAAGTCTTAACTTGCTAGTTTAGCTTTTGGACATCGTTTCGTTAGGTAAAGAAGCCAATAGACCAAGTTAAGTTCAAAATTGCACGAAACGTGAAAAACTGGTCTATTCATAGAATTGAGCATTCCTAAGGCATCAAAATGGACCATTATACTCTATTTAGTGCTCTTCGAAGTCTTAACTTGCTAGTTAAGCTTTCGGACATCCTTTCGTTAGGTAAAGAAGCCAATAGACCAAGTCAAGTTCAAAATTGCACGAAACGTGAAAAACTTGTCTATGCATAGAATTGAGCATTCCTAAGGCATCGAAATGGACCGTTATACTCTATTTAGTGTTCTTCGAAGTCTTAACTTGCTAGTTTAGCTTTTGGACATCGTTTCGTTAGGTAAAGAAGCCAATAGACCAAGTTAAGTTCAAAATTGCACGAAACGTGAAAAACTTGTCTACGCATAGAATTGAGCATTCCTAAGGCATCGAAATGGACCGTTATACTCTATTTAGTGTTCTTCGAAGTCTTAACTTGCTAGTTTAGCTTTTGCACATCCTTTCGTTAGGTAAAGAAGCCAATAGACCAAGTCAAGTTCAAAATTGCACGAAACGTGAAAAACTTGTCTATGCAGAGAATTGAGCATTCTTAAGGCATCAAAATAGACCGTTATACTCTATTTAGTGTTTTTTGAAGTCTTAACATACTAGTTTAGCTTTTGGACAACGTTTCGTTAGGTAAAGAAGCCAATAGACCAAGTTAAGTTCAAAATTGCACGAAACGTGAAAAACTTGTCTATGCATAGAATTGAGGATTCCTAAGGCATCAAAATAGACCGTTATAGTCCATTTAGTGTTCTTAGAAGTCTTAACTTGCTAGTTTCTCTTTTGGACATGGTTTCGTTAGGTAAATAAGCCAATAGACCAAGTTAAGTTCAAAATTACACGAAACATGAAAAACTTATCCATGCATAGAACTGAGCATTCCTAAGGCATCAAAATAGACGTTATACTCTATTTAGTGTTCTTCGAAGTCTTAACTTGCTACTTTAGCTTTTGGAGAACGTTTCGTTAGGTAAAGAAGCCAATAGACCAAGTTAAGTTCAAAATTGTACGAAACGTGAAAAACTTGTCTACGCATAGAATTGAGCATTCCTAAGGCATCAAAATAGACCGTTATACTCTATTTAGTGTTCTTGGAAGTCTTAAATTGCTAGTTTCTCTTTGGGACATGGTTTCGTTAGGTAAATAAGCCAATAGACCAAGTTAAGTTCAAAATTGCACGAAACGTGAAAAACTTGTCTATGCATAGAATTGAGGATTCCTAAGGCATCAAAATAGACCGTTATAGTCCATTTAGTGTTCTTAGAAGTCTTAACTTGCTAGTTTCTCTTTTGGACATGGTTTCGTTAGGTAAATAAGCCAATAGGCCAAGTTAAGTTCAAAATTACACGAAACATGAAAAACTTATCCATGCATAGAACTGAGCATTCCTAAGGCATCAAAATAGACGTTATACTCTATTTAGTGTTCTTCGAAGTCTTAACTTGCTAGTTTAGCTTTTGGACAACGTTTCGTTAGGTAAAGAAGCCAATAGACCATGTTAAGTTCAAAATTGCACGAAACGTGAAAAACTTGTCTATGCATAGAATTCAGCATTCCTAAGGCATCAAAAAGGACCGTTATAGTCTATTTAGTGTTCTTCGAAGTCTTAACTTGCTAGTTTAGCTTTTGGACATCGTTTCCTTAGATAAAGAAGCCAATAGACCAAGTTAAGTTCAAAATTGCACGAAGCGTGAAAAACTTGTCTATGCAAAGAATTCAGCATTCCTAAGGCATCAAAATGGACCGTTATACTCTATTTAGTGTTCTTCAAAGTCTTAACTTGCTAGTTTAGCTTTTGGACAACGTTTCGTTAGGTAAAGAAGCCAATAGACCAAGTTAAGTTCAAAATTGCACGAAACGTGAAATACTTGTCTATGCATAGAATTCAGCATTCCTAAGGCATCAAAATGGACCATTATACTCTATTTAGTGTTCTCCGATGTCTTAACTTTCTAGTTTAGCTTTTGGACATCGTTTCGTTAGGTAAAGAAGCCAATAGACCATGTTAAGTGTAAAATTACACGAAACGTGAAAAACTTGTCTATGCATAGAATTGAGCATTTCTAAGGCATCAAAATCGACCGTTATACTCTATTTAGTGTTCTTAGAAGACTTAACTTGCTAGTTTCTCTTTGGGACATGGTTTCGTTAGGTAAATAAGCCAATAGACCAAGTTAAGTTCGAAATTGTACGAAACGTAAAAAACTTGTCTATGCATAGAATTGAGCATTCCTAAGGCATCAAAATGGACTGTTTTACTCTATTTAGTGTTCTTCGAAGTCTTAACTTGCTAGTTTAGCTTTTGGACATCGTTTCGTTAGGTAAAGAAGCCAATAGACCAAGTTATGTTCCAAATTGCACGAAACGTGAAAAACTTGTCGTTGCGTAGAATTGAGCATTCCTAAGGCATCAAAATGGACCGTTATACTCTATTTATTGTTCTTCGAAGCCTTAACTTGCTAGTTTAGCTTTTGGACATCGTTTCGTTAGGTAAAGAAGCCAATAGACCAAGTTAAGTTCAAAATTGCACGAAATGTGAAAAACTTGTCTATGCACAGAATTGAGCATTCCTAAGGCATCAAAATGGACCGTTATACTCTATTTAGTGCTCTTCGAAGTCTTAACTTGCTAGTTTAGCTTTTGGACATCGTTTCGTTAGGTAAGGAAGCCAATAGACCAAGTCAAGTTCAAAATTGCACGAAACATGAAAAACTTGTCTATGCATAGAATTGAGCATTCCTAAGGCATCGAAATGGACCGTTATACTCTATTTAGTGTTCTTCGAAGTCTTAACTTGCTAGTTTAGCTTTTGGACATCGTTTCGTTAGGGAAAGAAGCCAATAGACCAAGTTATGTTCCAAATTGCACGAAACGTGAAAAACTTGTCTATACATAGAATTGAGCATTCCTAAGGCATCAAAATAGACAGTTATACTCTATTTAGTGTTCTTAGAAGTCTTAACTTGCTAGTTTCTCTTTGGGACATGGTTTCGTTAGGTAAAGAAGCCAATAGACCAAGTTAAGTTCAAAATTGCACGAAACGTGAAAAACTTGTCTATGCAAAGAATTCAGCATTCCTAAGGCATCAAAATGGACCGTTATACTCTATTTAGTGTTCTTCAAAGTCTTAACTTGCTAGTTTAGCTTTTGGACAACGTTTCGTTAGGTAAAGAAGCCAATAGACCAAGTTAAGTTCAAAATTGCACGAAACGTGAAAAACTTGTCTATGCATAGAATTCAGCATTCCTAAGGCATCAAAATGGACCATTATACTCTATTTAGTGTTCTCCGAAGTCTTAACTTTCTAGTTTAGCTTTTGGACATCGTTTCGTTAGGTAAAGAAGCCAATAGACCATGTTAAGTTCAAAATTGCACGAAATGTGAAAAACTTGTCTATGCATAGAATTGAGCATTCCTAAGGCATCAAAATCGACCGTTATACTCTATTTAGTGTTCTTAGAAGACTTAACTTGCTAGTTTCTCTTTGGGACATGGTTTCGTTAGGTAAATAAGCCAATAGACCAAGTTAAGTTCGAAATTGTACGAAACGTAAAAAAACTTGTCTATGCATAGAATTGAGCATTCCTAAGGCATCAAAATGGACTGTTTTACTCTATTTAGTGTTCTTCGAAGTCTTAACTTGCTAGTTTAGCTTTTGGACATCGTTTCGTTAGGTAAAGAAGCCAATAGACCAAGTTAAGTTCAAAATTGCACGAAACGTGAAAAACTGGTCTATGCATAGAATTGAGCATTCCTAAGGCATCAAAATGGACCATTATACTCTATTTAGTGCTCTTCGAAGTCTTAACTTGCTAGTTTAGCTTTCGGACATCCTTTCGTTAGGTAAAGAAGCCAATAGACCAAGTCAAGTTCAAAATTGCACGAAACGTGAAAAACTTGTCTATGCATAGAATTGAGCATTCCTAAGGCATCGAAATGGACCGTTATACTCTATTTAGTGTTCTTCGAAGTCTTAACTTGCTAGTTTAGCTTTTGGACATCGTTTCGTTAGGTAAAGAAGCCAATAGACCAAGTTAAGTTCAAAATTGCACGAAACGTGAAAAACTTGTCTACGCATAGAATTGAGCATTCCTAAGGCATCGAAATGGACCGTTATACTCTATTTAGTGTTCTTCGAAGTCTTAACTTGCTAGTTTAGCTTTTGGACATCCTTTCGTTAGGTAAAGAAGCCAATAGACCAAGTCAAGTTCAAAATTGCACGAAACGTGAAAAACTTGTCTATGCAGAGAATTGAGCATTCTTAAGGCATCAAAATAGACCGTTATACTCTATTTAGTGTTTTTTGAAGTCTTAACATACTAGTTTAGCTTTTGGACAACGTTTCGTTAGGTAAAGAAGCTAATAGACCAAGTTAAGTTCATAATTGCACGAAACGTGAAAAACTTGTCTACGCATAGAATTGAGCATTCCTAAGGCATCAAAATAGACCGTTATACTCTATTTAGTGTTCTTGGAAGTCTTAAATTGCTAGTTTCTCTTTGGGACATGGTTTCGTTAGGTAAATAAGCCAATAGACCAAGTTAAGTTCAAAATTGCACGAAACGTGAAAAACTTGTCTATGCATAGAATTGAGGATTCCTAAGGCATCAAAATAGACCGTTATAGTCCATTTAGTGTTCTTAGAAGTCTTAACTTGCTAGTTTCTCTTTTGGACATGGTTTCGTTAGGTAAATAAGCCAATAGACCAAGTTAAGTTCAAAATTACACGAAACATGAAAAACTTATCCATGCATAGAACTGAGCATTCCTAAGGCATCAAAATAGACGTTATACTCTATTTAGTGTTCTTCGAAGTCTTAACTTGCTAGTTTAGCTTTTGGAGAACGTTTCGTTAGGTAAAGAAGCCAATAGACCAAGTTAAGTTCAAAATTGTACGAAACGTGAAAAACTTGTCTACGCATAGAATTAAGCATTCCTAAGGCATCAAAATAGACCGTTATACTCTATTTAGTGTTCTTGGAAGTCTTAAATTGCTAGTTTCTCTTTGGGACATGGTTTCGTTAGGTAAATAAGCCAATAGACCAAGTTAAGTTCAAAATTGCACGAAACGTGAAAAACTTGTCTATGCATAGAATTGAGGATTCCTAAGGCATCAAAATAGACCGTTATAGTCCATTTAGTGTTCTTAGAAGTCTTAACTTGCTAGTTTCTCTTTTGGACATGGTTTCGTTAGGTAAATAAGCCAATAGGCCAAGTTAAGTTCAAAATTACACGAAACATGAAAAACTTATCCATGCATAGAACTGAGCATTCCTAGGGCATCAAAATAGACGTTATACTCTATTTAGTGTTCTTCGAAGTCTTAACTTGCTAGTTTAGCTTTTGGACAACGTTTCGTTAGGTAAAGAAGCCAATAGACCATGTTAAGTTCAAAATTGCACGAAACGTGAAAAACTTGTCTATGCATAGAATTCAGCATTCCTAAGGCATCAAAAAGGACCGTTATACTCTATTTAGTGTTCTTCGAAGTCTTAACTTGCTAGTTTAGCTTTTGGACATCGTTTCCTTAGATAAAGAAGCCAATAGACCAAGTTAAGTTCAAAATTGCACGAAGCGTGCAAAACTTGTCTATGCAAAGAATTCAGCATTCCTAAGGCATCAAAATGGACCGTTATACTCTATTTAGTGTTCTTCAAAGTCTTAACTTGCTAGTTTAGCTTTTGGACAACGTTTCGTTAGGTAAAGAAGCCAATAGACCAAGTTAAGTTCAAAATTGGACGAAACGTGAAATACTTGTCTATGCATAGAATTCAGCATTCCTAAGGCATCAAAATGGACCATTATACTCTATTTAGTGTTCTCCGATGTCTTAACTTTCTAGTTTAGCTTTTGGACATCGTTTCGTTAGGTAAAGAAGCCAATAGACCATGTTAAGTGTAAAATTACACGAAACGTGAAAAACTTGTCTATGCATAGAATTGAGCATTCCTAAGGCATCAAAATCGACCGTTATACCCTATTTAGTGTTCTTAGAAGACTTAACTTGCTAGTTTCTCTTTGGGACATGGTTTCGTTAGGTAAATAAGCCAATAGACCAAGTTAAGTTCGAAATTGTACGAAACGTAAAAAAACTTGTCTATGCATAGAATTGAGCATTCCTAAGGCATCAAAATGGACTGTTTTACTCTATTTAGTGTTCTTCGAAGTCTTAACTTGCTAGTTTAGCTTTTGGACATCGTTTCGTTAGGTAAAGAAGCCAATAGACCAAGTTATGTTCCAAATTGCACGAAACGTGAAAAACTTGTCGTTGCGTAGAATTGAGCATTCCTAAGGCATCAAAATGGACCGTTATACTCTATTTATTGTTCTTCGAAGCCTTAACTTGCTAGTTTAGCTTTTGGACATCGTTTCGTTAGGTAAAGAAGCCAATAGACCAAGTTAAGTTCAAAATTGCACGAAATGTGAAAAACTTGTCTATGCACAGAATTGAGCATTCCTAAGGCATCAAAATGGACCGTTATACTCTATTTAGTGCTCTTCGAAGTCTTAACTTGCTAGTTTAGCTTTTGGACATCGTTTCGTTAGGTAAAGAAGCCAATAGACCAAGTCAAGTTCAAAATTGCACGAAACGTGAAAAACTTGTCTATGCATAGAATTGAGCATTCCTAAGGCATCGAAATGGACCGTTATACTCTATTTAGTGTTCTTCGAAGTCTTAACTTGCTAGTTTAGCTTTTGGACATCGTTTCGTTAGGGAAAGAAGCCAATAGACCAAGTTATGTTCCAAATTGCACGAAACGTGAAAAACTTGTCTATGCATAGAATTGAGCATTCCTAAGGCATCAAAATAGACAGTTATACTCTATTTAGTGTTCTTAGAAGTCTTAACTTGCTAGTTTCTCTTTGGGACATGGTTTCGTTAGGTAAATAAGCCAATAGACCAAGTTAAGTTCAAAATTGCACAAAACGTGAAAAACTTGTCTATGCATAGAATTGAGGATTCCTAAGGCATCAAAATAGACTGTTATAGTCCATTTAGTGTTCTTTGAAGTCTTAACATGCTAGTTTAGCTTTTGGACAACGTTTCGTTAGGAAAAGAAGCCAATAGACCAAGTTAAGTTCAAAATTGCACGAAACGTGAAAAACTTGTCTATGCATAGAATTCAGCATTCCTAAGGCATCAAAATGGACCGTTATACTCTATTTAGTGTTCTTCGAAGTCTTAACTTGCTAGTTTAGCTTTTGGACATCGTTTCGTTAGGTAAAGAAGCCAATAGACCAAGATAAGTTCAAAATTGCACGAAACGTGAAAAACTTATCCATGCATAGAATTGAGCGTTCCTAAGGCATCAAAATAGACCGTTATACTCTATTTAGTGTTCTTAGAAGTCTTAACTTGCTAGTTTCTCTTTGGGACATGGTTTCGTTAGGTATATAAGCCAATAGACCAAGTTAAGTTCAAAATTGCACAAAACGTGAAAAACTTGTCTATGCATAGAATTGAGGATTCCTAAGGCATCAAAATAGACCGTTATAGTCCATTTAGTGTTCTTTGAAGTCTTAACATGCTAGTTTAGCTTTTGGACAACGTTTCGTTAGGTAAAGAAGCCAATAGACCAAGTTAAGTTCAAAATTGCACGAAACGTGAAAAACTTGTCTATGCATAGAATTCAGCATTCCTAAGGCATCAAAATGGACCATTATACTCTATTTAGTGTTCTCCGAAGTCTTAACTTTCTAGTTTAGCTTTTGGACATCGTTTCGTTAGGTAAAGAAGCCAATAGACCATGTTAAGTTCAAAATTGCACGAAACGTGAAAAACTTGTCTATGCATAGAATTGAGCATTCCTAAGGCATCAAAATCGACCGTTATACTCTATTTAGTGTTCTTAGAAGTCTTAACTTGCTAGTTTCTCTTTGGGACATGGTTTCGTTAGGTAAATAAGCCAATAGACCAAGTTAAGTTCAAAATTGCACAAAACGTGAAAAACTTGTCTTTGCATAGAATTGAGGATTCCTAAGGCATCAAAATAGACCGTTATAGTCCATTTAGTGTTCTTTGAAGTCTTAACATGCTAGTTTAGCTTTTGGACAACGTTTCGTTAGGTAAAGAAGCCAATAGACCAAGTTAAGTTCAAAATTGCACGAAACGTGAAAAGCTTGTCTATGCATAGAATTCAGCATTCCTAAGGCATCAAAATGGACCGTTATACTCTATTTAGTGTTCTTCGAAGTCTTAACTTGCTAGTTTAGCTTTTGGACATCGTTTCGTTAGGTAAAGAAGCCAATAGACCAAGATAAGTTCAAAATTGCACGAAACGTGAAAAACTTATCCATGCATAGAATTGAGCGTTCCTAAGGCATCAAAATAGACCGTTATACTCTATTTAGTGTTCTTAGAAGTCTTAACTTGCTAGTTTCTCTTTGGGACATGGTTTCGTTAGGTAAATAAGCCAATAGACCAAGTTAAGTTCAAAATTGCACAAAACGTGAAAAACTTGTCTATGCATAGAATTGAGGATTCCTAAGGCATCAAAATAGACCGTTATAGTCCATTTAGTGTTCTTTGAAGTCTTAACATGCTAGTTTAGCTTTTGGACAACGTTTCGTTAGGTAAAGAAGCCAATAGACCAAGTTAAGTTCAAAATTGCACGAAACGTGAAAAACTTGTCTATGCATAGAATTCAGCATTCCTAAGGCATCAAAATGGACCATTATACTCTATTTAGTGTTCTCCGAAGTCTTAACTTTCTAGTTTAGCTTTTGGACATCGTTTCGTTAGGTAAAGAAGCCAATAGACCATGTTAAGTTCAAAATTGCACGAAACGTGAAAAACTTGTCTATGCATAGAATTGAGCATTCCTAAGGCATCAAAATCGACCGTTATACTCTATTTAGTGTTCTTAGAAGTTTTAACTTGCTAGTTTTCTTTGGGACATGTTTCGTTAGGTAAATAAGCCAATAGACCAAGTTAAGTTCGAAATTGCACGAAACGTGAAAAAACTTGTCTATGCATAGAATTGAGCATTCCTAAGGCATCAAAATGGACCTGTTATTACTCTATTTAGTGTTCTTCGAAGTCTTAACTTGCTAGTTTAGCTTTTGGACATCGTTTCGTTAGGTAAAGAAGCCAATAGACCAAGTTATGTTCCAAATTGCACGAAACGTGAAAAACTTGTCGTTGCGTAGAATTGAGCATTCCTAAGGCATCAAAATGGACCGTTATACTCTATTTATTGTTCTTAGAAGCCTTAACTTGCTAGTTTAGCTTTTGGACATCGTTTCGTTAGGTAAAGAAGCCAATAGACCAAGTTAAGTTCAAAATTGCACGAAACGTGAAAAACTTGTCTATGCACAGAATTGAGCAGTCCTAAGGCATCAAAATGGACCGTTATACTCTATTTAGTGCTCTTCAAAGTCTTAACTTGCTAGTTTAGCTTTTGGACATCGTTTCGTTAGGAAAAGAAGCCAATAGACCAAGTCAAGTTCAAAATTGCACGAAACGTGAAAAACTTGTCTATGCATAGAATTGAGCATTCCTAAGGCATCGAAATGGACCGTTATACTCTATTTAGTGTTCTTCGAAGTCTTAACTTGTTAGTTTAGCTTTTGGACATCGTTTCGTTAGGTAAAGAAGCTAATAGACCAAGTTAAGTTCAAAATTGCTCGAAACGTGAAAAACTTGTCTATGCATAGAATTGAGCATTCCTAAGGCATCAAAATAGACCGTTATACTCTATTTAGTGTTCTTAGAAGTCTTAGCTTGCTAGTTTAGCTTTTGGGCAACGTTTCGTTAGGTAAAGAAGCCAATAGACCAAGTTAAGTTCAAAATTGCACGAAACGTGAAAAACTTGTCTATGCATAGAATTGAGCATTCCTAAGGCATCAAAATAGACCGTTATACTCAATTTAGTGTTCTTAGAAGTCTTAACTTGCTAGTTTCTCTTTGGGACATGGTTTCGTTAGGTAAATAAGCCAATAGACCAACTTAAGTTCAAAATTGCACAAAACGTGAAAAACTTGTCTATGCATGGAATTGAGGATTCCTAAGGCATCAAAATAGACCGTTATAGTCCATTTAGTGTTCTTTGAAGTCTTAACATGCTAGTTTAGCTTTTGGACAACGTTTCGTTAGGTAAAGAAGCCAATAGACCAAGTTAAGTTCAAAATTGCACGAAACGTGAAAAACTTGTCTATGCATAGAATTCAGCATTCCTAAGGCATCAAAATGGACCGTTATACTCTATTTAGTGTTCTTCGAAGTCTTAACTTGCTAGTTTAGCTTTTGGACATCGTTTCGTTAGGTAAAGAAGCCAATAGACCAAGTTAAGTTCAAAATTGCACGAAACGTGAAAAACTTATCCATGCATAGAATTGAGCGTTCCTAAGGCATCAAAATAGACTGTTATACTCTATTTAGTGTTCTTAGAAGTCTTAACTTGCTAGTTTCTCTTTGGGATATGGTTTCGTTAGGTAAATAAGCCAATAGACCAAGTTAAGTTCAAAATTGCACAAAACGTGAAAAACTTGTCTATGCATAGAATTGAGGATTCCTAAGGCATCAAAATAGACCGTTATAGTCCATTTAGTGTTCTTTGAATTCTTAACATGCTAGTTTAGCTTTTGTACAACGTTTCGTTAGATAAAGAAGCCAATAGACCAAGTTAAGTTCAAAATTGCACGGAACGTGAAAAACTTGTCTATGCATAGAATTCAGCATTCCTAAGGCATCAAAATGGACCATTATACTCTATTTAGTGTTCTCCGAAGTCTTGACTTTCTAGTTTAGCTTTTGGAAATCGTTTCATTAGGTAAAGAAGACAATAGACCATGTTAAGTTCAAAATTGCACGAAACGTGAAAAACTTGTCTATGCATAGAATTCAGCATTCCTAAGGCATCAAAAAGGACCGTTATACTCTATTTAGTGTTCTTCGAAGTCTTAACTTGCTAGTTTAGCTTTTGGACATCGTTTCGTTAGGGAAAGAAGCCAATAGACCAAGTTAAGTTCAAAATTGCACGAAACGTGAAAAACTTGTCTATGCATAGAATTCAGCATTCCTAGGGCTTCAAAATGGACCGTTATACTCTATTTAGTGTTCTTCGAAGTCTTAACTTGCTAGTTTAGGTTTTGGACATCGTTTCGTTCGGTAAAGAAGCCAATAGACCAAGTTAAGTTCAAAATTGCACGAAACGTGAAAAACTTGTCTATGCATAGAATTGAGCATTCCAAAGGCATCAAAATCGACCGTTATACTCTATTTAGTGTTCTTAGAAGACTTAACTTGCTAGTTTCTCTTTGGGACATGGTTTCGTTAGGTAAATAAGCCAATAGACCAAGTTAAGTTCGAAATTGCACGAAACGTAAAAAAACTTGTCTATGCATAGAATTGAGCATTCCTAAGGCATCAAAATGGACTGTTTTACTCTATTTAGTGTTCTTCGAAGTCTTAACTTGCTAGTTTAGCTTTTGGACATCGTTTCGTTAGGTAAAGAAGCCAATAGACCAAGTTATGTTCCAAATTGCACGAAACGTGAAAAACTTGTCTATGCATAGAATTAAGCATTCCTAAGGCATCAAAATGGACCGTTATACTCTATTTATTGTTCTTCGAAGCCTTAACTTGCTAGTTTAGCTTTTGGACATCGTTTCGTTAGGTAAAGAAGCCAATAGACCAAGTTAAGTTCAAAATTGCACGAAACGTGAAAAACTTGTCTATGCACAGAATTGAGCATTCCTAAGGCATCAAAATGGACCGTTATACTCTATTTAGTGTTCTTCGAAGTCTTAACTTGCTAGTTTAGCTTTTGGACATCGTTTCGTTAGGTAAAGAAGCCAATAGACCAAGTTAAGTTCAAAATTGCTCGAAACGTGAAAAACTTGTCTATGCACAGAATTGAGCAATCCTAAGGCATCGAAATGGACCGTTATACTCTATTTAGTGTTCTTCGAAGTCTTAACTTGCTAGTTTAGCTTTTGGACATCGTTTCGTTAGGTAAAGAAGCCAATAGACCAAGTCAAGTTCAAAATTGCACGAAACGTGAAAAACTTGTCTATGCATAGAATTGAGCATTCCTAAGGCATCAAAATGGACCGTTATACTCTATTTAGTGTTCTTCGAAGTCTTAGCTTGCTAGTTTAGCTTTTGGGCAACGTTTCGTTAGGTAAAGAAGCTAATAGACCAAGTTAAGTTCAAAATTGCACGAAACGTGAAAAACTTGTCTATGCATAGAATTGAGCATTCCTAAGGCATCAAAATAGACCGTTATGCTCTATTTAGTGTTCTTAGAAGTCTTAACTTGCTAGTTTCTCTTTGGGACATGGTTTCGTTAGGTAAATAAACCAATAGACCAAGTTAAGTTCAAAATTGCACAAACGTGAAAAACTTGTCTATGCATAGAATTGAGGATTCCTAAGGCATCAAAATAGACCGTTATAGTCCATTTAGTGTTCTTTGAAGTCTTAACATGCTAGTTTAGCTTTTGGACAACGTTTCGTTAGGTAAAGAAGCCAATAGACCAAGTTAAGTTCAAAATTGCACGGAACGTGAAAAACTTGTCTATGCATAGAATTCAGCATTCCTAAGGCATCAAAATGGACCGTTATACTCTATTTAGTGTTCTTCGAAGTCTTAACTTGCTAGTTTAGCTTTTGGACATCGTTTCGTTAGGTAAAGAAGCCAATAGACCAAGTTATGTTCCAAATTGCACGAAACGTGAAAAACTTGTCTATGCATAGAATTAAGCATTCCTAAGGCATCAAAATGGACCGTTATACTCTATTTATTGTTCTTCGAAGCCTTAACTTGCTAGTTTAGCTTTTGGACATCGTTTCGTTAGGTAAAGAAGCCAATAGACCAAGTTAAGTTCAAAATTGCACGAAACGTGAAAAACTTGTCTATGCACAGAATTGAGCATTCCTAAGGCATCAAAATGGACCGTTATAGTCCATTTAGTGTTCTTTGAAGTCTTAACAAGCTAGTTTAGCTTTTGGACAACGTTTCGTTAGGTAAAGAAGCCAATAGACCAAGTTAAGTTCAAAATTGCACAAAACGTGAAAAACTTGTCTATGCATAGAATTGAGGATTCCTAAGGCATCAAAATAGACCGTTATAGTCCATTTAGTGTTCTTCGAAGTCTGAACATGCTAGTTTAGCTTTTGGACAACGTTTCGTTAGGTAAAGAAGCCAATAGACCAAGTTAAGTTCAAAATTGCACGAAACGTGAAAAACTTGTCTATGCATAGAATTCAGCATTCCTAAGGCATCAAAATGGACCGTTATACTCTATTTAGTGTTCTTCGAAGTCTTAACTTGCTAGTTTAGCTTTTGGACATCGTTTCGTTAGGTAAAGAAGCCAATAGACCAAGTTAAGTTCAAAATTGCACGAAACGTGAAAAACTTATCCTTGCATAGAATTGAGCATTCCTAAGGCATCAAAATAGACCGTTATACTCTATTTAGTGTTCTTAGAAGTCTTAACTTGCTAGTTTCTCTTTGGGACATGGTTTCGTTAGGTAAATAAGCCAATAGACCAAGTTAAGTTCAAAATTGCACAAAAGGTGAAAAACTTGTCTATGCATAGAATTGAGGATTCCTAAGGCATCAAAATAGACCGTTATAGTCCATTTAGTGTTCTTTGAAGTCTTAACAAGCTAGTTTAGCTTTTGGACAACGTTTCGTTAGGTAAAGAAGCCAATAGACCAAGTTAAGTTCAAAATTGCACGAAACGTGAAAAACTTGTCTATGCATAGAATTCAGCATTCCTAAGGCATCAAAATGGACCATTATACTCTATTTAGTGTTCTCCGAAGTCTTAACTTTCTAGTTTAGCTTTTGGACATCGTTTCGTTAGGTAAAGAAGCCAATAGACCATGTTAAGTTCAAAATTGCACGAAACGTGAAAAACTTGTCTATGCATAGAATTCAGCATTCCTAAGGCATCAAAATAGACCGTTATGCTCTATTTAGTGTTCTTAGAAGTCTTAACTTGCTAGTTTCTCTTTGGGACATGGTTTCGTTAGGTAAATAAACCAATAGACCAAGTTAAGTTCAAAATTGCACAAAACGTGAAAAACTTGTCTATGCATAGAATTGAGGATTCCTAAGGCATCAAAATAGACCGTTATAGTCCATTTAGTGTTCTTTGAAGTCTTAACATGCTAGTTTAGCTTTTGGACAACGTTTCGTTAGGTAAAGAAGCCAATAGACCAAGTTAAGTTCAAAATTGCACGAAACGTGAAAAACTTGTCTATGCATAGAATTCAGCATTCCTAAGGCATCAAAATGGACCGTTATACTCTATTTAGTGTTCTTCGAAGTCTTAACTTGCTAGTTTAGCTTTTGGACATCGTTTCGTTAGGTAAAGAAGCCAATAGACCAAGTTAAGTTCAAAATTGCACGAAACGTGAAAAACTTATCCTTGCATAGAATTGAGCATTCCTAAGGCATCAAAATAGGACCCGTTATACTCTATTTAGTGTTCTTAGAAGTCTTAACTTGCTAGTTTCTCTTTGGGACATGGTTTCGTTAGGTAAATAAGCCAATAGACCAAGTTAAGTTCAAAATTGCACGAAAAGGTGAAAAACTTGTCTATGCATAGAATTGAGGATTCCTAAGGCATCAAAATAGACCGTTATAGTCCATTTAGTGTTCTTTGAAGTCTTAACATGCTAGTTTAGCTTTTGGACAACGTTTCGTTAGGTAAAGAAGCCAATAGACCAAGTTAAGTTCAAAATTGCAAGAAACGTGAAAAACTTGTCTATGCATAGAATTCAGCATTCCTAAGGCATCAAAATGGACCATTATACTCTATTTAGTGTTCTCCGAAGTCTTAACTTGCTAGTTTAGCTTTTGGACATCGTTTCGTTAGGTAAAGAAGCCAAGTAGACCATGTTAAGTTCAAAATTGCACGAAACGTGAAAAAACTTGTCTATGCATAGAATTGCAGCATTCCTAAGGCATCAAAATGGACCGTTATACTCTATTTAGTGTTCTTCGAAGTCTTAACTTGCTAGTTTAGCTTTTGGACATCGTTTCGTTAGGTAAAGAAGCCAATAGACCAAGTTAAGTTCAAAATTGCACGAAACGTGAAAAAACTTGTCTATGCATAGAATTCAGCATTCCTAAGGGCATCAAAATGGACCGTTATACTCTATTTAGTGTTCTTCGAAGTCTTAACTTGCTAGTTTAGGTTTTGGACATCGTTTCGTTCGGTAAAGAAGCCAATAGACCAAGTTAAGTTCAAAATTGCACGAAACGTTAAAAACTTGTCTATGCATAGAATTGAGCATTCCTAAGGCATCAAAATCGACCGTTATACTCTATTTAGTGTTCTTAGAAGACATAACTTGCTAGTTTCTCTTTGGGACATGGTTTCGTTAGGTAAATAAGCCAATAGACCAAGTTAAGTTCGAAATTGCATGAAACGTAAAAAAACTTGTCTATGCATAGAATTGAGCATTCCTAAGGCATCAAAATGGACTGTTTTACTCTATTTAGTGTTCTTCGAAGTCTTAACTTGCTAGTTTAGCTTTTGGACATCGTTTCGTTAGGTAAAGAAGCCAATAGACCAAGTTATGTTCCAAATTGCACGAAACGTGAAAAACTTGTCTATGCATAGAATTGAGCATTCCTAAGGCATCAAAATGGACCGTTATACTCTATTTATTGTTCTTCGAAGCCTTAACTTGCTAGTTTAGCTTTTGGACATCGTTTCGTTAGGTAAAGAAGCCAATAGACCAAGTTAAGTTCAAAATTGCACGAAACGTGAAAAACTTGTCTATGCATAGAATTGAGCATTCCTAAGGCATCGAAATGGACCGTTATACTCTATTTAGTGTTCTTTGAAGTCTTAAGTTGCTAGTTTAGCTTTTGGACATCGTTTCGTTAGGTAAAGAAGCCAATAGACCAAGTTAAGTTCAAAATTGCTCGAAACGTGAAAAACTTGTCTATGCATAGAATTGAGCATTCCTAAGGCATCAAAATAGACCGTTATACTCTATTTAGTTTTCTTAGGAGTCTTAGCTTGCTAGTTTAGCTTTTGGGCAACGTTTCGTCAGGTAAAGAAGCCAATAGACCAAGTTAAGTTCAAAATTGCACGAAACGTGAAAAACTTGTCTATGCATAGAATTCAGCATTCCTAAGGCATCAAAATAGACCGTTATACTCTATTTAGTGTTCTTAGAAGTCTTAACTTGCTAGTTTAGCTCTTTGGACATAGTTTCGTTAGGTAAATTAAGCCAATAGACCAAGTTAAGTTCAAAATTGCACGAAACGTGAAAAACTTGTCAATGCATAGAATTGAGCATTCCTAAGGCATCAAAATAGACCGTTATACTCCTATTTAGTGTTCTTTGAAGTCTTAACATTGCTAGTTTAGCTTTTGGACAACGTTTCGTTAGGTAAAGAAGCCAATAGACCAAGTTAAGTTCAAAATTGCACGAAACGTGAAAAACTTGTCTATGCATAGAATTGAGCGTTCCTAAGGCATCAAAATTGACCGTTATACTCTATTTAGTGTTCTTCGAAGTCTTAACTTGCTTGTTTAGCTTTTGGACATCGTTTCGTTAGGTAAAGAAGCGAATAGACCAAGTTAAGTTCCAAATTGCACGAAACGTGAAAAACTTGTCTATGCATAGAATTGAGCATTCCTAAGGCATCAAAATAGACCGTTATACTCTATTTAGTGTTCTTAGAAGTCTTAACTTGCTAGTTTAGCTTTTGGACAACGTTTCGTTAGGTAAAGAAACCAATAGACCAAGTTAAGTTCACAATTGCACGAAACGTGAAAAACTTGTCTATGCATAGAATTGAGCATTCCTAAGGCATCAAAATGGACCATTATACTCTATTTAGTGTTCTCCGAAGTCTTAACTTGCTAGTTTAGCTTTTGGACATCGTTTCGTTAGGTAAAGAAGCCAATAGACCAAGTTAAGTTCAAAATTAGCACGAAACGTGAAAAACTTATCCTATGCATAGAATTGAGCATTCCTAAGGCATCAAAATAGACCGTTATACTCTATTTAGTGTTCTTAGAAGTCTTAACTTGCTAGTTTAGCTTATTGGACAATCGTTTCGTTAGGTAAAGAAGCCAATAGACCAAGTTAAGTTCAAAATTGCACGAAACGTGAAAAAACTTGTCTATGCATAGAATTGAGCATTCCTAAGGCATCAAAATGGACCGTATTATACTCTATTTAGTGTTCTCCGAAGTCTTAAGTTGCTAGTTTAGCTTTTGGACATCGTTTCGTTAGGTAAAGAAGCCAATAGACCAAGTAAGTTCAAAATTGCACGAAACGTGAAAAACTTATCCATGCATAGAATTGAGCATTCCTAAGGCATCAAAATAGACCGTTATACTCTATTTAGTGTTCTTAGATAGACTTAACTTCCTAGTTTAGCTTTTGGACAACGTTTCGTTAGGTAAAGAAGCCAATAGACCAAGTTAAGTTCAAAATTGCACGAAACGTGAAAAACTTATCTATGCATAGAATTGAGCATTCCTAAGGCATCAAAATAGACCGTTATACTCTATTTAGTGTTCTTTGAAGTCTTAACATGCTAGTTTAGCTTTTGGACATCGTTTCGTTAGGTAAAGAAGCCAATAGACCAAGTTAAGTTCAAAATTACACGAAACGTGAAAAACTTGTCTATGCATAGAATTGAGGATTCCTAAGGCATCAAAATCGGACCGTTATACTCTATTTAGTGTTCTCCGAAGTCTTAACTTGCTAGTTTAGCTTTTGGACATCGTTTTGTTAGGTAAAGAAACCAATAGACCAAGTTAAGTTCAAAATTGCACGAAACGTGAAAAACTTGTCTATGCATAGAATTCAGCATTCCTAAGGCATCAAAAAGGACCGTTACACTCTATTTAGTGTTCTTCGAAGTCTTAACTTGCTAGTTTAGGTTTTGGACATCGTTTCGTTAGGTAAAGAAGCCAATAGACCAAGTTAAGTTCAAAATTGCACGAAATGTGAAAAACTTGTCTATGCATAGAATTGAGGATTCCTAAGGCATCAAAATGGACCATTATACTCTATTTAGTGTTCTCCGAAGTCTTAACTTGCTAGTTTAGCTTTTGGACATCGTTTCGTTAGGTAAAGAAGCCAATAGACCAAGTTAAGTTCAAAATTGCACGAAACGTGAAAAACTTATCCATGCATAGAATTGAGCATTCCTAAGGCATCAAAATAGACCGTTATACTCTATTTAGTGTTCTTATAGACGTAACTTGCTAGTTTAGCTTTTGGACAACGTTTCGTTAGGTAAGGAAGCCAATAGACCAAGTTAAGTTCAAAATTACACGAAACGTGAAAAACTTGTCTATGCATAGAATTGAGCATTCCTAAGGCATCAAAATGGACTATTATACTCTATTTAGTGTTCTCCGAAGTCTTAAGTTGCTAGTTTAGCTTTTGGACATCGTTTCGTTAGGTAAAGAAGCCAATAGACCAAGTTAAGTTCAAAATTGCACGAAACGTGAAAAACTTATCCATGCATAGAATTGAGCATTCCTAAGCCATCAAATAGACCGTTATACTCTATTTAGTGTTCTTAATAGACTTAACTTGCTAGTTTAGCTTTTGGACAACGTTTCGTTAGGTAAAGAAGCCAATAGACCAAGTTAAGTTCAAAATTGCACGAAACGTGAAAAACTTATCCATGCATAGAATTGAGCATTCCTAAGGGCATCAAAATAGACCGTTATACTCTATTTAGTGTTCTTTGAAGTCTTAACATGCTAGTTTAGCTTTTGGACAACGTTTCGTTAGGTAAAGAAGCCAATAGACCAAGTTAAGTTCAAAATTACACGAAACGTGAAAAACTTGTCTAGGCATAGAATTGAGGATTCCTAAGGCATCAAAATCGACCATTATACTCTATTTAGTGTTCTCCGAAGTCTTAACTTGCTAGTTTAGCTTTGGACATCGGTTTGTTAGGTAAAGAAACCAATAGACCAAGTTAAGTTCAAAATTGCACGAAACGTGAAAAAACTTGTCTATGCATAGAATTCAGCATTCCTAAGGCATCAAAAGGACCGTTACACTCTATTTAGTGTTCTTCGAAGTCTTAACTTGCTAGTTTAGGTTTTGGACATCGTTTCGTTAGGTAAAGAAGCCAATAGACCAAGTTAAGTTCAAATTGCACGAAACGTGAAAAACTTATCCATGCATAGAATTGAGCATTCCTAAGGCATCAAAATAGACCGTTATACTCTATTTAGTGTTCTTAATAGACGTAACTTGCTAGTTTAGCTTTTGGACAACGTTTCGTTAGGTAAAGAAGCCAATAGACCAAGTTAAGTTCAAAATTACACGAAACGTGAAAAACTTGTCTATGCATAGAATTGAGCATTCCTAAGGCATCAAAATGGACTATTATACTCTATTTAGTGTTCTCCGAAGTCTTAAGTTGCTAGTTTAGCTTTTGGACATCGTTTCGTTAGGTAAAGAAGCCAATAGACCAAGTTAAGTTCAAAATTGCACGAAACGTGAAAAACTTATCCATGCATAGAATTGAGCATTCCTAAGCCATCAAAATAGACCGTTATACTCTATTTAGTGTTCTTAATAGACTTAACTTGCCTAGTTTAGCTTTTGGACAACGTTTCGTTAGGTAAAGAAGCCAATAGACCAAGTTAAGTTCAAAATTGCACGAAACGTGAAAAACTTATCCATGCATAGAATTGAGCATTCCTAAGGCATCAAAATAGACCGTTATACTCTATTTAGTGTTCTTGAAGTCTTAACATGCTAGTTTAGCTTTTGGGACAACGTTTCGTTAGGTAAAGAAGCCAATAGACCAAGTTAAGTTCAAAATTACACGAAACGTGAAAAACTTGTCTATGCATAGAATTGAGGATTCCTAAGGCATCAAAATCGACCATTATACTCTATTTAGTGTTCTCCGAAGTCTTAACATTGCTAGTTTAGCTTTTGGACATCGTTTCTGTTAGGTAAAGAAGCCAATAGACCAAGTTAAGTTCAAAATTGCACGAAACATGAAAAACTTGTCTATGCATAGAAATTGAGCATTCCTAAGGCATCAAAAATGGAGACGTTATACTCTATTTAGTGTTCTTCGAAGTCTTAACTTGCTAGTTTAGCTTTTGGACATCGTTTCGTTAGGTAAAGAAGCCAATAGACCAAGTTAAGTCTCAAAATTGCACGAAACGTGAAAAACTTTATCCATGCATAGAATTGAGCATTCCTAAGGCATCAAAATAGGACGTTATACTCTATTTAGTGTTCTTAAGTAGACGTAACTTGCTAGTTTAGCTTTTGGACAACGTTTCGTTAGGTAAAGAAGCCAATAGACCAAGTTAAGTTCAAAATTACAACGAAACGTGAAAAACTTGTCTATGCATAGAATTGAGCATTCCTAAGGCATCAAAATGGACTATTATACTCTATTTAGTGTTCTCGAAGTCTTAAGCTTGCTAGTTTAGCTTTTGGACATCGTTTCGTTAGGTAAAGAAGCCAATAGACCCAGTTAAGTTCAAAATTACACGAAACGTGAAAAACTTATCCATGCATAGAATTGAGCATTCCTAAGGCCATCAAAATAGACAGTTATACTCTATTTAGTGTTCTTAATAGACTTAACTTGCTAGTTTAGCTTTTGGACAACGTTTCGTTAGGTAAAGAAGCAATAGGACCAAGTTAAGTTCAAAATTACACGAAACGTGAAAAACTTGTCTATGCATAGAATTGAGCATTCCTAAGGCATCAAAATGGACTATTATACTCTATTTAAGTGTTCTCCGAAGTCTTAACGTTGCTAGTTTAGCGTCTGGAGACATCGTTTCGTTAGGTAAAGAAGCCAATAGACCAAGTTAAGTTCAAAATTACACGAAACGTGAAAACTTATCCATGCATAGAATTGAGCATTCCTAAGCCATCAAAATAGGACCGTTATACTCTATTTAGTGTTCTTCGAAGTCTTAACTTGCTAGTTTAGCTTTTGGACAACGTTTCGTTAGGTAAAGAAGCCAATAGACCAAGTTAAGTTCAAAATTGCACGAAACGTGAAAAACTTGTCTATGCATAGAATTGAGCATTCCTAAGGCATCAAAATAGACCGTTATACTCTATTTAGTGTTCTTGAAGTCTTAACTTGCTAGTTTAGCTTTTGGACAACGTTTCGTTAGGTAAAGAAGCCAATAGACCAAGTTAAGTTCAAAATTGCACGAAACGTGAAAAACTTGTCTATGCATAGAATTGCATTCCTAAGGCATCAAAATGGACCGTTATACTCTATTTAGTGTTCTTTGAAGTCTTAACTTGCTAGTTTAGCTTTTGGACATCGTTTTGTTAGGTAAAGATGCCAATAGACCAAGTTAAGTTCAAAATTGCACGAAACGTGAAAAACTTGTCTATGCATAGAATTGAGCATTCCTAAGGCATCAAAATGGACCGTTATACTCTATTTAGTGTTCTTCGAAGTCTTAACTTACTTGTTTAGCTTTTGGACCTCGTTTCGTTAGGTAAAGAAGCCAATAGACCAAGTTAAGTTCAAAATTGCACGAAAGGTGAAAAACATTTCTATGCATAGAATTGAGCATTCCTAAGGCATCAAATGGACCGTTATACTCTATTTAGTGTTCTTCGAAGTCTTAACTTGCTAGTTTAGCTTTTGGACATCGTTTCGTTAGGTAAAGAAGCCAATAGACCAAGTTAAGTTCAAAATTGCACGAAACGTGAAAAACTTGTCTATGCATAGAATTGAGCATTCCTAAGGCATCAAAATGGACCGTTATACTCTATTTAGTGTTCTTTGAAGTCTTAACTTGCTAGTTTAGCTTTTGGACATCGTTTCGTTAGGTAAAGAAGCCAATAGACCAAGTTAAGTTCAAAATTGCACGAAACGTGAAAAACTTGTCTATGCATAGAATTGAGCATTCCTAAGGCATCAAAATAGACCGTTATACTCTATTTAGTGTTCTTTGAAGTCTTAACTGCTAGTTTATCTTTTGGACAACGTTTCGTTAGTAAGAAGCCAATAGACCAAGT